>NW_026596166.1:17158895-17199092 GCF_907164565.1 Psammomys obesus | reverse complement strand
AGAAGAAGAAGAAGAAGAAGAAGAAGAAGAAGAAGAAGAAGAAGAAGTACACGAAGAGCAAGCAGAAGAAGAACAAGAAAAAGAACAAGAAGACAACATCTTGCCCTATGGAAAGGGGGAGGGAGGAAATGAGGGAGGGAAGGAGATGAGGAAGGGAGGGTAGGATTGGGAGGGAATGAGGAAGGGGGCTATGGCTGGGATACAAAATAAATAACCTGTGATTAATATAAAAATAAAAATTATATTAAAAAAAGAATATATGGGCTTGAATCTCCTTTTGTTTAACAATTTTTTTTAGTAATACTTTCAAATCTCTAAATACTTGCCCTTCTAGAAACTAACATATGTGCATCATTAGAAAAACTATTTGGATAACGGACTTTCAGAGAACACATTTTTCTTTTAACTAATTTTCATTACTAATACATAAACTATGAGGTTTCAACTTTGTATGGTCCAAACTGTCACCCTTTACCCTTAAGCAATTGCCTTGGCCTAATGTCTTTGCCAGAAGAAGCTTCATGATATTACCCCACATTCCTTTCCATGTCTTGATCTCTCATATAGTTGGTATTACAACACAAAAAGAGAGTTAAATTTAGTCATATGTACTTAGTATGAATTGGTGATTTTGTTTTGTTTTGATTTGTTTCTCTTGTGCTGTGGTTAGACACAGTCATACCACACAGACCTATTTGTCCTAAAACTCAGTATGTATCCTCTCCCTCCTGAGTACTAGAAATAAAGGTATGTGTAAACTGCTCAGTAATAACAGATCTTTATTTGTTGGAATTGTTACAGCAAGGATCAGGTGATGTCAAGAGAGCTGCTTTCAGTCCATTGTTAACAAAAAAATAGATTTTAAAGGTTTATGATAATTTGATTTTACCATAAACAATTTTTCCCTGCTGTTATCAAATCCAAAGGACACTATCATTTTATCTCATTCTCTACAGTTGACTGTTCAAATTGGTAGCACAGAACCCCTTGTACATTTGAAGCTATCAGCAGCTGCAGTGGTCTGTCTAGAATGCATAAGAAGACTCTTGTTTAATATTTTGTAGTAGTTCTCCTTGAAACAATTCCTGCATTAACTGCATGAGAATCTGATGACAACCCAGTGGAAAAAAAAAAAAAAACTAGAACCCAGAATAGCCATTGTTCTTCTGAAAAATATTCCATATTTTGGCCAAAAGAAATGCTTATCTTTGTTTCTAGGGTCTTACAAAGGAAAGCCTATTCTCTGCTTCCATGTTGAAAATGGAAATGATTTCTTTTTTTTTTTAAATAAAATGCATATTTTTTTATTATTATTTTTTTCTTTTTAGTTACATTTTGTTAACTCTGTGTCTCAGCTGTATCCCGCTCCCTCATTCCCTCCCCAACCCCACACTCCCTCCCTGGTCTCCTCCCTGCCCCTTTCCAAGTCCACTGATAGGGGAGGACCTCCTCCCCTTTCATCTGACCCTGTTTTATCAGGTATCTTCAGGGCTGGCTGCAAAGTCCTCCTCTGTGGCCTAACAGACTGCTCCTCCCCTGGGGGGGGGGGGGTCAAACAGCCTGCCCTTGAAATCCTGTTAGAAATAGTCCGTGTTCCCCTTACTTTGGAAAACTACTTGGTTACTGAGCTACCATGGGCCACATCCGAGCAGAAGTTCTAGGTTATATCCATAGATGGTCCTTGGTTGAGTGTCAGTCTCAGAAAAGACCCTGTGCCCAGATATGTTTGGTCCTTGTAGAGCTCCTATCCTTTCCACATCATACTAACTTCCCTTCTTTCATATGATTCCCTGCACTCTGCCGAGGGTTTGGTTATGAGTCTTAGTGTCTGCTTTGAAACACTGCTAGGTAGAGTCTTTCAGATGCCTTTTGTGGTAGACTCCTGTCATAAGTTCAATGCACATCCCATTTGTCTTTCTAAATGAGGATTAATCACCTTCGCCTGTGTCCACTTTCTTGATTATCTTCTTTAGGTGTGTAGATTTCATTATGTTTATCATATCTTGTAGGTCTATATAAGCGAGTATATACCAAGTTTGTCTTTCTCCTTCTGGGATACTTCACTCAGAATGATCTTTTCTAGATCCCACCACTTGCCTGCAAATTTCATGATTTCCTCCTTTTTGATTGCTGAGTAGTATTCCATTGTGTAAAAATACCACAATTTCTGTATCCATTCCTCCGTTGATGGACATCTGGGTTGTTTCCAAGTTCTGGCTATTACAAATAAAGCGGCTATGAACATGGTTGAACAAATGTCCTTGTTGTGTACTTGAGCAAATTTTGGGTATATACCTAGGAGTGGTATAACTGGGTCTTGAGGTAGCACTACTCCTAGTTGTCTGAGAAAGCGCCAGATTGACAAAGTGAAAATGGCCATTCTGCCAAAAGCAATCTACAGATTCAATGCAATTACCATTAAAATACCAACACAATTCTTTACAAAACTTGAAAGAAAAATTCTCAACTTCATATGGAGAAACAAAAAACCCAGAATTTCCAAAAATATCCATTACAACAACAGATCATTTGGAGGTATCTCCATCCCTGATCTCAAGCTGTACTACAGAGAAATAGTAATAAAAACTACACGGTATTGGCATAGAAACAGAAAGGTAGATCAATGTAACTGAATAGAAGACTCAGAAATAAATACACATACCTATGGATACTTGATTTTTGACAAAGAAGCCAAAACCATTCAATGGAAAAAAAAAGACAGCATCTTCAACAAATGGTGATGGTCCAACTGGAAGTCTACATGCAGAAAAATGACAATAAATCCATATTTATTACCCTGAACAAAAGTAAAGTCCAAGTGGCTCAAAGCCCTCAACATAAAACCAGACACATTGAATCAATTATAAGGAAAAAGTTGGGAATAGCCTAGAACTCATTGGTACAGGAGACAACATTCTGAACAGAACACCAACAGCACAGGCTCAAGAGCAACAATCAATAAATGGGACCTCATGAAACTGAAAAGCTTCTGTAAAGGAAAAGACATGGTCAACAGAACAAAACGTCAACCTACAGACTGGGAAAGGATCTTCACCAACCCTATATCTGACAGAGGGCTGATATCCAGAATATATAAAGAACTAAAGAAGTTACAAAACAATAAATCCTTGTGGGGCTCCTATCCTTTCCCCATCAGACTAACTCCCCTTCTTTCTTGATTCCCTGTACTCTGCCAAAGGTTTGATCATGAGTCTTTGCTTTGAAAAGACTGCTAGTTAGAGTCTTTCCAATGCGCTCAGTAGACTCCTGTCATATGTTCAATGCACATCCCATCTGTCTTTTTAAACGAGGATTGATCATCTTACCCCATGTCCGCTCTCTTGATTATCTTCTTTAGGTGTACAGATTTCATTATGTTTATCACATCTTATAGGTCTATATAAGTGAGTATATACCGTGTTTGTCTTTCTCCTTCTGGGATATTTCACTCAGGATGATCTTTTCTAGATCCCACCATTTGCCTGCAAATTTCATGATTTCCTCCTTTTTGATTGCTGAGTAGTATTCCATTGTGTAAAAATACCACAATTTCTGTACCCATTCCTCTGTTGATGGACATATGGGTTGTTTCCAGGTTCTGGCTATTACAAATAAAGCTGCTATAAACATGGTTGAGCAAGTATACCTTTTGTGTACTTGAGCAAACTTTGGGTATATACCTAGCAGTGGTATAGCTGGGTTTTGAGGAAGCACTATTTCTAATTGTCTTAGAAAGCACCAGATAGATTTCCAGAGTGCTTGTACCAGTTTACATTCCCACCAGCACAGGGTCTTTTCTGAGACTGACATTCAACCAAGGACCATGTATGGATATAACCTAGAACCTCTGCTCAGATGTAGCCTGTGGTAGCTCAGTAACCAATTGGTTTCCCATAGTGAGGGGAACAGGGACTATTTCTAACAGGAACTCAATGACCGGCTCTTTGGCCTCCCCACCCCCCAAGGGAAGAACAGTCCTGTTAGGCCACAGAGGAGAGCTTTGCAGCCAGTCCTGAAGATACCTGATAAAACAGGATCAGATGAATGGGGAGGAGGTCCCCCCTATCAGTGGACTTGGAAAGGGGCATGGTGGAGATGAGGGAGGGACTGGAAAGGAATGAGGGATCAGGACATGGCTGGGATACAGAGTTAATAAAATGTAACTGGTAAGAAAAAAATAAAATTCAAAAAAACAAAACAAAACAATAAATCAAGTAATCCAATTACAAAATGGAGTACGGTTCCATTGATCTGACATTTGCTCAACCATGTTTCTATCAGCCTTATTTGTAATAGCCAGAAGATGGAAACAGCCCAGATGCCCCTCACCTGAAGAGTGGATACAGAAGTTGTGGTACATCTACACAATGGAGTATTGCTCTGCAATGAAAAATAAGGAAATCATGAAATTTGCAGGTAAATGGTGGGACCTGGAAAGGATCATCCTGAGTGAGCTGTCCCAGAAGCAGAAAGACACACACAGTATATACTCACTCATATAGATTTATAGGATAAACCTAAAATCTGTACATCTAAAGAAACTACTCAAGAGAGAGGACTCTGACTAAAACGCCCAATCCCCATCCCGAAAGGCAAAGAGGATGAATATCAGAATAAGAAGAAATCAGGAAACAACCTAGGAACCTGCCACAGAGGGCCTCTGAAAGGCTCTGCCCTGCAGACTATCAAAGCAGACGCTGAGACTTTATGGCCAACTGTTGGGCAGAGTGCATAGAATCTTAGGTAAGAAGTGGGAAATAGTAGGTTATGGAGAGGACAGGAACCCCACAAGGAGAGCAACAGAACTAGAAGATCTGAACACAGGGGTCTTCCCAGAGACCCATACACCAACCAAGTACCAGGCATGGAGATAACCTAGATGTTATCCATGGCAGTTTAGTGTGTAAGTGGGTTACATAGTAATGGGAAGAGGGACTGCCTCTGACACAATCTGATACGCCTGCTCTTTGATCACCTCCCCCTGAGGTGAGAGCAGTCTTACTAAGCCACAGAAGATGACAATGCAGTCACTCCGAATGTGATCTGATAGACAAAGATCAGAAGGAAGGAGGACCTCCCCTATCAGTGGACTTGGGGAGGGGCATGCATGAAGAAGGGAGAAGGAGGGTGGGATCGGGAGGGGAGGAGGGAGGGACTTATGGAGGGATACAAAGTGATTAAAAAAGAAACAAAAGAAATTCACAACATAATGTAACAAAAAGAAAAAAATGGGGTACGGAACTAAACACAGAATTCTTTGTAGAGGAATACAGAAGTGCAGCGAAACACTTAAAGAGATGTTCAAAGTCTTTAGCCATCAGAGAGATGCAAATCAAAGCGACCCTGAAATTTCACCTTACACCCATCAGAATGGCTAAGGCCAAAAACTCAAGTGACAACACATGCTGGAGAGGTTGTGGAGAAAGGGGTACCCTTCTCTATTGCTGGTGGGAATTTAACTTGTACAATCACTCTGAAAATCAATCTGGCGCTTTCTCAGACAACTAGGAATAGTGCTTCCTCAAGATCCAGCTATACCACTCTTAGGCATCTATCCAAAAGATGCTCAAGTACACAACAAAGACATTTGCTCAACCATGTTTGAAGCAGCTTTATTCATAATAGCCAGTACCTGAGAAAAATCCCAGATGTCCCTCAACAGAAGAATGAATACAGAAATTTTGGTACTTTTACACAATGGAATACTACTCAACAATTAAAAACAAGAAAATCATGAAATTGGCAGGCAAATGGTGGGATCTAGAAAAGATCATCCTGAGCGAGGTATCCCAGAAGCAGAAAGACACACACAGTATATACTCACTTATATGGGAATGCACTGGGAGACTGAGTCTATTGGCTACATCTGAGCAGGGGTTTTAGATCCTCTCCATGCATGGTACTTGGAGTATCAGTCTCATAAAAGACCCCTGTGACCAGATATTTTGGTTCTGTTGCTCTCCTTGTGGAACTCCTGTCCCCTCCAGGTCTTTCTATCTCCCCCCCCCTTTTTTTTTCATAACAATTCTTGCACTCTGCTCAAAGTCTCAGTATCTCCTTCAATATCTTGCTGGTTAGAGTCTTTCAAAGACCCTCTGTGGTAGGCTCCTGTCTTGTTCCTTGTTTTCGCCCTCTTCCTATGTCTATCCCTTTTGCCTTTCTGAATAAGAATTGATCATCTTCTTCAGCATTCTCCTTCTTGCTTAACTTTTTTAGGTGTACAGATTTTAGTATGATTATCCTGTAGTATATGTCTAATATCGACTTATAAGTGAATATATACCACATGTGTCTTTCTGTTTCTGGGATACCTCATTCAAGATAATCTTATCTAGTTCCAACCATTTGCCTGCAAATTTCATGACTTCCTTGTTTGTAATTGCTGAATAGTATTCACAACCCTATATCTGACAGAAGGGTATTATTCAAAATATATAAAGAATTCAAGAAACTAAACAGTTCCTAACTTGTTTCCTGTTTTCTTTTTCTTCTGATGTCAGAGGGCCTCTGAAAGGCTCTGCCATGCAGACTATCAAAGCAGATGCTGAGACTTATGGCCAACTGTTTGGCAGAGAGCATAGAATCTTATGAAAGAAGTGGGAAATAGTAAGATATGGAGAGGACAGGAGCTCCATAAGGAGAGAAACAGAACCAAAAAATTTAAACACAGGGGTCTTCCCAGAGACTCATACTCCAACCAAGTACCATGCATGGAGATAACCTAGAACCCCTGCACAAATGTAGCCCATGGCAGTTCAGTATCCAAGGGGGTTCCATAGTAATGGGAACAGGGACTGCCTCTGACATGAACTGATTGCCCTGTTCTTTAATCACTTCCCCCTGAGTGGGGAGCAGCCTTACCAGGCCACAGAAGATGACAATGCAGCCACTCCTGATGAGATCTGTTAGACTTGGATCAGAAGGAAGGAGAGGAAGACATCCTCTATCAGTGAACTTGGGGAGGGGCATGCATAGAGAAGGTGGAGGGAAGGTGGGATTAGGAGGGGAGGGAGGAGGGGTTTATGTGGGGATACAACGTGAATAAAGTATAATTTTTAAAATAAAAAAATAAAAAGAAAAGAGAGGGAGGAGGACCCCCCCCCCAGCTGTGGACTTGGAAAGGGGCAGAGAGGAGATAAGGGAGGCAGAGTGGGATTAGGAGAGAATGAGGGAGGGGGCTACAGCTGGGATACAAAGTAAACAACCTGTGATTAACATGAAAATAAAATTAAAATTAAAAAAAAAAACTGAACAGCAAAAAATCAAGTAATCCAATTAAAAACGGAGTACAGAGCTAAACAGAAAATTCTCAATAGAGGAATATTGAATGGCAGAGAAACACTGAAAGAAACGTTCAACAGTCTTAGTAATCAGTGATATGCAAATCAAAATGAACCTGAGACTTCACCTTACACCTATCAGAATGGCTAAGATCAAAAACTCAAGTGACAGAAAATGGTGGAGAGGTTGTGGAAAAAGGAGAACCCTCCTCCATTGCTGGTGGGTATTTAAACTTGTACAAACACTTTGGAAATCAATCTGGTGCTTTCTCAGAAAATTAGGGATAGTGCTATGTCCAGATACAGCTATATCACTCCTAGGCATATTTCCAAAATATGCTCAAGTACACAACAAGGACATTTGCTCAACCATGGTTGTATTGCTTTATTCATAATAGCCAGAATCTGGAAACAACCCAGATGTCCTTCAATTGAGAAATGGATACAAAAATTATGGTATGCTTTAGAACTTCTCAAATAATTTTTTTCATGCTTTGAATTTTTCTTTTATTGAGTTTTTTAATTTTTTTTATTAATTACAGTTCATTCACTTTTTATCCCAGCTGTAGCCTCCTCCCTCATCAGACCTGATAGCTTAGAGTCAGATAGAAGGGAAGGAGGTCTTCCTCTATCAGGGGCCTAGGGAAAGAGCATAGGGAGACAACAGAGAGGTTTGGTGGGACTGGGATGGGATGAGGGAGGGGGCTGCAGCAGGGATACAAAATGAATAAATTAAATAAGTAAGTAAGTAAATAAATAAATAAATAAATAAATAAATAAATAAATAGAATGAAAAATTATTTTAGAAAGTTTATGGCTGCAATAAATTCCTTTGTAGACCTCCAAGTGCCTCAGTAGGAGACAGGCTTAAGGCACATTTGTAGTCTGAGACAGCATTCACTTTAGATGACACCACGAATCCTGGTATACACCATAAATATAAGTGAGTTGGTTTAAACCTTCTATGAACCCAAATTATAATTATAATGGGACTACCGTGCAATGTCTAATCAAGTAAAAACTTTAATGTCAAAATATAGAAAAACTATTCTGGTGTCATTCCTTATACTTTGTCACCTTATGGAATTATATACTATCATTTTAAATTTACTTTGTTTCATAGAATAAAATTATTGTCTTGAACTCACCATAAACTTAGAGATAGCTGTAAAATATGTAGTCAAGTCAGTCCTAATTTAAGAGACATTTTTTTTTGGGGGGGGACTTTTAGACACTGTTAACCTTTAGGCCTTGTCAAACATCAGTCTGAACTCACTGTGAATTTACGTAATGTATACATAGATAAGAAATGCTTAGTTTTAAAACATGTAACCTGTTGCGTTTTAGAATTTATCTATTTTTGTGATTCATTGCCTTTTTTACTATCATGTAATTCCTTTTCTGGATGCTTTGTGTCAGGGTTATAAAGCTATGACCATACAATAAAGTTTGCAGAACCCTGTTGTGAGAAGCCTAGTGGTGGATGGCCACTGAATAGAAGCCCTTGGAAATTTCCTTCATCCGTTGGGTTGTAAATATGTATATAGATATGTTTACATACACATATGTATGTCTATCTGGGTTTTGTACATACATTACATGAGTGTATTTCAATTGTCTGTCTCTATGTAAGGAGCTCCTTTCGTAGACTGTATGTATGAATATGTGCAAGTCTATATGTCTGATTGTCTGTGTGTACATTGTCTGTGTGTTCCCTAACCTGCAGCCTAAACTTGTGGCAGTTTCTGCAGAGCAGATGCTAGCAGAAATGAAAATCATTGTCATATGTAAGCTTGTGGGATTTCTTTAAAGTTAAAGTTCTTAACTTCATCCACCTTTTCCCTTGAGTGGGTGTGCATTAATGGTCTTTGCTTACTGTCTGTCTTTTCTTTTTCTTACTGATTTACAAAGGACGTAGCAGATTCAGGATCTCACTATCAGCCTAAGATAAGGAGGGAAAAGTTTACTATAGACTGTGGAAGCCTCCACAGCTGCCTGCTCCGATGTAGGAGCTAATCTCATAACAAAGAGTTTTTGTTTTGTTTTGTTTTCTTTTTTACAACCCTTTGCACTTTTGGCTAGAAGTGACTTTTGGGCTGTAATAAATAAATAGACAGGGAGATGGACGGACAGATGGACAGACAGACAGATTGATTGAGTGATAGAAAATAAGGTGGCAATTTTAAGTTTTACTCCTTACTCTTTTACTCCTTAGGGTAGCTACTCCCTAGACCTAGAGAAATAATCCTGGGCACCCCTACCTCCCTCCCTTATTTCTGATTCTTTCAATCATCCTTCCTGATGGGTTGCTGAGCTGATGGCTCAGGCAACCATCAGCTCAGCAACCCAAGAGATAAAGATAACAGGGTATTCCTCATCCTGTCCCAAGATCTTACCCTGGAACCTGGAACCTTGCCAAAGCAGAGAAATAACTTGGCAATGGACTTTAGAAGAGTTTAACTTTGCAATGGGAGTGTCACAAGTTCAAGTTCAGCCTGGACTATTAGTAAAATCTTGCCTCAAAACCAAAACAAAGAAATCATTCTTGAAATAATAACTTTGACTAGTCACTCCTCTTTCAAATATAGCAAAGGTTGCTTGAGAGGATAATACTTTACTTTAAAAAATTAAATTTGCATCTTTTCATCACACATCTTTTTATGTAAAAACTGAATAAAAAAAAACATAAATAAAATAGAAGTATTTCAGGTCCATAGAATAAAAACAGAAGTTGAGATGTTTGCGTGTCATTCACATATGCAAAGGGTCTCCTTATGAAACCACGTCTGCCTTCATGATCACCATCACCCTGCTTCATCTTTAAGTGTTAGATTTATTAAAAACAATAAAACTGTGCTTAAAATGTATGTGTCTTCAATTGAATTCTGTGCTCTAATGATATTTTACACTGTACAATGAAATATGTGTTTGGAGGCCTGCTATTTTCATAAGGAAAACTGGAGGAATAGAACTAGGGGAGAGTGGAGGTAAGAGGGAACAGGGAGGAGTGGAGGGAGGGAAACTACAGTCCAGATGTACTGTATGAGAAAAGAGTAAAATAATGAGATAACAAAGTAAAAAAAAAAAAAGAATAAATTCAATCGTTCAATACTTTCTAAATTGTCCTTCAAATTCAATACCTCATCTATGAAGCAATTGATTGAAAGTTATTTTATGAAAATGTATAATTTGATTGAATCATACCAAATAAAACTCATTCTACTTTCAAGTACTGCAAAGTTTATCTATTTGTGGTTTTCTTTTTCAATCTAGTGTATGAAATTAAATGCTCAGCAAATACAATGCAATTGCCAGCTTCCATTGCACTACGGAAGCTTCCCTTTCCAGTAACTTTACAATTTGTTTTGGGTAAAGTAAAGCATGTATCACCTTCCATTGATCTTATGCATATGAATGGTCATTTAGAAAGCTTTTGTCCACAGTACATGAGGGATAGTAAAGTTGTCTTGATGAACTACAATTGAGCAACATAATTCATATGGTCAAGACCTTTATGCATCCCTGATGGAAGTAATAAAAAAAGAAATCTTACTTTAACTTTGAAGCAGTTATTGATTCTTGAGAATTAAGTTTAAGAATAATTAAATATACTGTCTTAAAGACAGACAGCAACCCTTTATAATCTACTTGTATAAGTTTCCCAGAGCCATTACCAGAACTTACTGGCTTATATTAAATATGTTTTATATCATTAATATGTTGTTCCAG
The DNA here is from genome assembly GCF_907164565.1 of Psammomys obesus. Classification (NCBI taxonomy): domain Eukaryota; kingdom Metazoa; phylum Chordata; class Mammalia; order Rodentia; family Muridae; genus Psammomys; species Psammomys obesus. Next base: position 17,188,083 of record NW_026596166.1, on the reverse strand, counting down.
AAACCAACTTTTGGAAATACTATTTTAAGAGAAATATATTTTAATGAGCTTTGGACCCAAGTGTTACCATAGTTTGACCTGGAAGATAAGTTACAATCTTTTTCAGAATCCTCAATTAAAATCTTTCTAGCTTTTCTGGTTTAATAAGTGAATTTAAGTGTTTTACTAACTCTCTAATGCCCTCTACATTGCTTTTTATACTTTATTTTTACTTAGCAACGGGTACAGGGGCTGTCTCTGACATGGACTCAGTGACCATCTCTTTGATCACCTCCCCTGGGGGATGGAATGTTGCCAGTTCACAGAGGAAGATGATGCAGCCAGCCTTGATGAGACCTGATAAGCTAGGGTCAGATAGTAAGGGATATGGTCCTCCCCTATCAGGGATCTGGAAATAGGCATAGGGGGAGAAGAGGAAGAGTGGGTGGGACTGGAAGGAGATAAGGGTGAGGGCTGCAGAGGGGATGCACACTGACTAAATTACAAAAATAATTTAATTATTAAAATTTAAAAATAATTATTTTCTTGTCCTTTCATTTTTAGTACCTTCTTTAAAAATATTTATGTTTATATCACCTCAGTGCCTAAAGCATTCAGGCAATACCATGTTACTAAAGTGAGTGTTTTGGTGTATTTAGAGCCATTTAACATTATATAAACCACAGTCCTTGCTCATCTCTGTACAGGGTACTTTTTATCAGTGTCTTGCAGGCCCATTGGCTTGCAGTGCTGCTTTGAAAGATGTGAGTGGCAGGTATCATGCTGAAGGTTTGTTTGTTTATTTGCTTGTTGGGTTGGATTTTTTTTTGTTTTCTTTTTTAAATTTTTATTGATTACTTTTTATTCACTTTGTATCTCCCCATAAGCCCCTCCATCCTGCCCTCCTAATCCCACCTTTCCACCCCCTTCTTCATTCATGCCCCTCCCCAAGTCCACTGATAGGGGAGGTCCTCCTCTCCCTCCTTCTGATCTTAGTCTATCAGATCTCAGGAGGAGTGGCTGTATTGTCATCTTCTGTGGTCTGGTAGGCTGCACCCCCCTCAGGAGGAGGTAATCAAAGAGCAGGCCAATCAGATTATGTCAGAGGCAGGTGCCCTCTTCCCATTACTGTGTAACCCACTTGGACACTAAACTGCCATGGGCTATATCTGTGCAGGGGTTCTAGGTTATCTCCATGCATGGTACTTGGTTGGAGTATGAGATTCTGGGAAGACCCCTGTGTTTAAATTTCTGGTTCTGTTGCTCTCTTTGTGGATTTCCTGTCCTCTCCAGATCTTACTATTTCCCACTTCTTACATAAGATTCCATGCACACTTCCCAACAGTTATCCATTTCTTTTTAACTGTGGAAAAGAGTCAACTCTGTAATCTATCTGGAAAAAAAAAAAAAAAAAACAACATTATCTTTGTTATATTATGTGTGAAATGAGCCAGTGGATGGAAGTCATCAAAATAAGAAGGCTATATGGTACACAGAGAAAAGTCAAAATATCTATTTTAATAACAATGGACGTGACAATTTCATGACATGTTCCCAAGGAAAAACAGCAACATTTCTTGGATCATCTGAGATGCCATCTCCTTAGAACTACACAGAGCCTCACCACAATGCCCAGCATCCTAAAGGCCTGCACATCTGAAATGGAATTGTGCCATAAGCACCAATGTAAGAAACAACTCTTATTATTTTTCAGATTTTCCTGCTTCTGCCCTCCAAACCCTTCCTGCCTGCTCTAATCTGCTTACTTACCATATGTATTTCTTATAGAGCTCTGAGTGGTCAATCAAAAAAAGAGAGTTTCTGTAACAACTCATGAAATATTCATACATTCTTACCATTCTTGAGCAAAACATTGTCTTCATTCTGCTGCAGGCCACCTAAAAGTTTTAAATACACATCCACATTTTGATATATTGGATAGTATTCTTTGATGTGGGCTATAAAATATTGGCTCAATGAAAGTAAAATTTAAACTGAATTGGGTTAAGTAAGAAATAAATAGGTGTAATTTAATTTGAAAATGAACTTTGATTTTTGTACAATTTGTTTATTTGACATTTGCTACACCACCACAAATTCTTAGAATAGTTTGTGTGTGACTATACTCAGTTCTAAAATGAATGTAAAGATGAGGTAATAATTCAAAAATGACAACATTTGCTAAGTACAAGGTTTTTTTTTTACACTTTTGCAATCTCATTTAACTATGTACAAAAACTGTAATAATGTAAATTAATATATTAAGCATGCAAGTATGGCTAAGTGTTATGAGGGGAAAGTAGGCATGAACATTCCAAAACCTGCTTGAACAGGTGATTTAAGAGCAAAATTATGAATGTATGTTTTAAATCTTTATCCATACCTCTAGAATCTTGCACATTGTTCCTTTTCCTCAAGTTATGAAAATTGGGACATAACTATTTCTGTTTTGGAGGAGGACAAGCTTGGAAAAATGCATCAATATAAAGTTATATTTAAGGTATATACCCTCAAAATTGAATCTTTGGAACTGTTAGCCAAAGTTTCAGTGTCTTACAAACATGTGCTGTCTGTTTATCTTCAATATTCATTTTAAAATCCAGTGATGGAAATCAAGTAAAATTAGAAAGGCAAAATAAATGAATCTAAGTTACAAGCCCTAATATTAAAATCCATTCATGGGACACTATGCCTCCCCAAAATAAGCTCCTTCAGCAAAATGTAACATATCACTACACGGCTCATGGAAACCTGAAGGAAGCTGATGTAGAGAATTTTCTGTAAACTAAAACAAAAAATTCATAAAGTATATACGGTATTCTCTATTTCTTGACAAGAGTATATGCCATTAAGCTTTATAAGCATTTATTCAGCATTATTGACTATTAAAGGAGTCTAGGCTTTGATTTAGTAATACTCTGGCTGCGTTTCCAATGCCAGTTGTGCAAAGTAAATATCTAGTTGATCATCTGTGATTTTTCCCTAGAACTTTGGGTATCCTTGAATTTCAGCTATAACTGTAAGAACACATTTCTCATGATGGCTAGACTGGAACTTGTGACTTATTAGCTGTCTCTTTCTGGGAAAGGGTTGGAAAGGTAAGCTTAACCAAATGATGGGGAGTCACAAAAGGAAGGAGCCCATAGAATAGTTGAGGCTATGGCACATCCTAATATTTGAAATGTTATTCCAAGGACAGTGATCACTTAAAGGATCACTTAAAGCAATGAACATTCATTGATTCCAAAAGAAGAAAAGCTTGCCTTTGTGTATGTGTGTGTGTGAGAAATTTCCAATTTCTTTTTTCTTCTCTAATTTTCTTTATGGAAATGCCTGTAGGAAATGCCATTAGTGCATCGGCAAGCAGGTTTCTATTTAGCAACTCTCTACAGTAGAGCCATTATGTGTCAGCAGAAATGAACATTCTGAACAAGGTTAATTTTTAGAAACCTGCTAATGTAAGAACTATGTGTAAAAAGAAAACTGAATGTGATGCAGTGGGAAAAGCCCTGGAACTGGGAAAAAATAAATTTCTTACAGTGGAAGTACACCATGAATATAAAGATATGAATTAAAATAAAGGAACAGAGGGGCAATAAAAAAGCACTCAGACTATACTTGGGAAAATCATTGCTTTTAAGGATAATAAATAAAGTTACAAATATGGAAATATCCACGAGTATTTTTTCAAATGTTCATAAGGAATCTTAGGTTTTATAAAATCATTCCAGTCCTTGAGTCTCAGTCCTGACCTAGTTCTCAGTGGATTCCCATTCCTGAGCATGCCTTTTTTTTAGTTTTCCTATTCCTCTTCTGAACTGTTAATAGATTATTTCAATAAGAAATTCATTTTTAAGCAAATATCAATGAAAGACACTGTTGAAATCCACAATGTACCAATTAATAATATATGCATAAAAGTTCCTAATTTTATATCAGTTTCTACTAAACAAGTATTTCTGTATTTCTCTCACTAAAAAAATAAATAAAATAAAATAATAAGTGAAATCAAGGACTGGAGTAATAGCTTAAATCATAAAGCTTCCAGTTTTTAAAAGCGTAGTTAAGGTTATGCGCTGGTTTCCAGGAGACCAGTTTGGTTTCCTGCACCCCCAATGTGTGGATCACAAGTTCCTTATATCCAGCCACGGAGGATATGACTTTCCCTCTTCTGTCAACAGTATTTACAACTTGGCCAATCAGAAAGTTTTAGGTTGACCTATAAGTGCTGTGTGTGTGTGTGTGTGTGTGTGTGTGTGTGTGTGTCACGCACTGTGAACATGCTTAGGGCAGAGGAGAACTTTCTTTAACTAAATTTTTATTTTTTATATTAATTACAGTTTGTTTATTTTGTATCCCAGCTGTTGCCCCCTCCCTCATCTCCTCCCTGCCCCTCTCTAAGTCCTCTGAAAGGGGAGGTTCTCCTCCCCTTCCATCTAACCCTAGCTTATCAGGTCTCATCAGGACTGGCTGCAATGTCCTCCTCTGTGGCCTAGCAAGGCCGTTCCTCCCACGGAGGTGGGGGAGGGAGGTCAAAGAGCTAGACACTGAGTTCATGTCAGAGACAGTCCTTGTTCACCTTATTAGGAACACAGTTAGATAGTGAGCTGCCATGGGCTACATCAGAGCAGGGGTTCTAGGTGATATCCATGCATATTCCTTGGTTGGAGAATCAGTCTCAGACAAGCTCCTCCCTGTGCCCAGATATATTTGGTTCATGTGGAGCTCTTGTCCTCTCCATGTCATACAAACTCCCCCTTCTTTCATATGATTCCCTGCACTCTGCCTGAAGTTTGTCCATGTTTTGATACACTGCTAGATACAGTCTTTCAGAGGCCTCTATGGTAGGATCCCGTCTTGTTTCTTGTTTTATCTTTAATTCTCATATTGTTTCATGCTCTGCAGTATTCCTTAGGGACAGGATTCTTGCCCAGCATGGAGGAGGGCTGGTGGATAGTAAATGCCAGAACTCCTCCTGTGTCTACCAAGACAACACAGGCATTCCAGGTGCACATGATCATAACCAGCATTCTACAAGGGTACGGGAGATTTCAACTCAGGACCTCATGCTCCTTTTGGCTGAGCCATTTTCCTAGCTCCTAAAAGTTATTTTTTGATTATTTGTTTTTGCTTATCTTTATGAGAATTTTTGATATCAAAGAAAACAAAAACTCAAAACTCAAAAGTTTTCTTCGTGCCTATTCAACATCTTTTTGCCATAGCCAATTTGAAACTTATTTGTACCTTCCATAGCTTGTGAATACACAAGTAATAGGTCTTGAATTTTCAAATAACATGAAGTTAAGAGCATAGAGTTCTCTCTCTTACTTCCTATTTAAGATTCCTTGAGAAGGGGGTGATGCAACCATGTTTGAAGCAATAACATTCTTGGGACCACAGCCCTGCTGAAGCATGGGTTGGAGTGAGACCTACTGGAAAGTTCATGTAGAGAGTAAAAGCCCTGTTATTCACCTGATGAAACTCAGCATTTCGGGGAACTCTTTCATTATGAATATAATGCCTCAGCAACAGCCATTAAGCACAATATAGCATACGATTAAAAAATACATAGTTCATTTTATTCTTTCAGTTTTGTTTTCATATACTTTCTGGTGAGAAATGTTGGCATGTTATACTTGAAAGCAATTCTATGTGAATTGATAAAAGAAAAATATCATTTAATTTATTAATACTAGTTACTGTGCAGTTTTGTGTCTCCTAATAAAAATTTTTCTTTTACATTGTTTTGAATATATGTCAAATTTCATAGAATTCTTCAGAAAAGCAATGTAATATTTACGATAAATGTAAATTTGTTTTATTTTTCTATTTCCACTCTGGTGTTTACGTGGAAATTTATTAACAAATTTATGTTTTAATAAACAAATATCAGAAGAGGAAATTATTGAAGTCCACCTTTCAAGAATTAATAAAAAATCCTATTTTTAGATTGATGTATCCAAACCAAACATTTTTAATGAGCAATAAATAATGTTTAATGAATCAGAACTTGGCTACAGGCTCATTGAAAATGAGCATGCAGCCTTATGTTATAATCACTGTACTAAGACTTACTTGCACTTAATAATATGTTTTCCCTTGATAGAGCATTTGCTTGCCATTTACAAGGCCTTGGATTGAGTCCCAGTACTATTAAAAAAATGAAAACAATAACAACAAAAAACAAAAAAAACCAAGTGTGTGCTGGACAAAGTAAGGAAATCTGTGAACAGAAAATAGACTACCTGAAAGAAGTGACTAGGATGGGGAAAAACAGGCAAAATGTGTGGTTGTGGAAAAGAAGCCAGCATTGGTAGCCCTCATGCAATCAAGGGCTATCTTCTAAACACTTAGAACTCTCAAATATGTATCTTCAGACCAGGTCAATATCTTAAACTCTAGAACAATTTACTCTTCAACTAATTAAAATTTCTATAATCTATATATGATTAAGTATAATTACTATACCTCTTTATTATACCTTTCTTTTTTCTTTCCTCCAGAGTACATGTCTCTGAATGTATCCACAATAAATCTGGTTACCAAAGATTATAATGAAAGTCCATTTTAAGTTCGTTTTCTTCAGTGTGCTGCATATGCACACGAAGGGTTGTCATGTGACTTTTCGCCACCTCTTAAATCAATCTCTTGTCTAGCTACCTTTTTTGTTTTCTTTCTCTTTCTCTCTTTTCTCATTGAGTTGACCTTAGGTTAGTATTTCATCTTAGCCATCGAAAGATATAACCATGTTTTATATTCATTCCCTCAAATCTATTTTCTTTTTCCTACTACTTTTCTGCCCCACTACATCTAGTGCCCTTCATTTTCTGAAAAAGCCTCACTTTGACATTCACATTACATATATACACATAAAATCTAAGGTTTATAATGAGAGAAAATACAGGTTAATTTTAGGTCTGATTTATTTAACTTACTATGATGCTCAGTATTTGGAAACATTTGCCACAAATTACATAATGTTACTTTTCTGTATGGCTGAATCATGTAAACATATACACCCCCCACACACACAGAGAGGCTAACACAGTATTTCTTTATCCATTTATTTGTTGATGGACACCTAGGTTAATTCTACATGTTGGCTATCACAATATATAAAAGAATAGTATAGGCACACATTAATTCCTTACTTTTTCATATATATATATATTTTTTAATGATTAGTCATTTGACTGGTATGACAGATAAACTCAATATAGTTTACCTAATGGCTAATGGTATGGAACAACTTTTTATATGTTCATTGATTATTTGCATTTCATCTTTTGAGAACTTGTAATTTATTTCATTATTATCATTGTTGATTGATTTTTTTTTCTGGTGTTTATATTTCTGAGTATTTTTTACATACTGTAAATACAAACCCTTTGCCATATTTATAGCAAAGATGTACTCTTTCCCATTCTAAGACTGTCTCTTAATTAATTATTAATGAGTACTTTTAAAGGTTTTCCTCTAAGTTATTAGTTCACAGTAATAATTTTGAATAAAAAATACACCATGGTATGATTTATTCACAGCATTTGCATCTCTTAGTTAACAGTAATAATTTCAAAAAGAAATATATAAACGCATGATTTACTCACAGCCTTTGAACCTCCTTAATAAAAACACATTTGCTAAGCATACTAAACTTTAACAGTACTGAGTCCATGCTTCTACCTACAGATATCTTCTGTTATGGACTAGACCAATGTCCACTGCGTAAGTATTACACTAGTTGTACTCTCTGAATGTTTCATTACTTCACACCTTCAACTTCACAATCACCATCTGTGCTCACTAGTTTTAGGTCAGATTTATCAGGTGGCCTCAGTTGAAAACATGCATCAGTAACATCAAACTGTGAGTCTGGAGGATATTTTCTTAATTACTGATTGATTAGGAAGCACCAACCCTGTTACGGGTTGTGTCTTTCTTTGACTGGTGGTCCTGGGTTCTGGAAAAACAAACAAACAAAAAAACAATTAACACAGAGATTACCTAATTGACCAATGTGCAGGGAACAAAAAGCTGTAAAAGTATTCAGCTCCAAACTAGTCATTAAATTAATGATGGGAAATCCTTGAAGAAAAGATGGAAGAAAAATGCAAGGCACAGAGGTGGTTGATAACTTTAAGGAAATAGTGTTTTCCATATACATCAGGACAGATACATACAGAAACTCAACAAATATGAGCTTTGGGACTGAGACATGGTAAGGTACAGGATCTAGCTTTATTCTTCTCTTGTATACAATTTATTCTCTTGTATATAATTTTATTTTATAGTGTACAATTAATATAAATGAATGTGTGTGTGTAACAAAAATTAATAAAATAAAAAGTACCATTAATTTAAAATATAGTAGGGTGAGGTTTATGGAAGGGTTTGGAGGTAGGAAGCAAGAGTGGGACATAATATAATTATAAAAAATCTTTTGATTAATATGCATTTTTGGTTAATATGAATTTTTGTAACTCTCAAAAATCATTTGGTTAAAATACAGTGAAAAAGGACTATAAAGTGATCAGATCCAAAGTGGACATTTATATCTCACCCTAAGGCTCAGAGACTTTTAAGAAAAATAGGGCAGACAATTCCCAGAAAATAAAGGAAATATTTTTTTAAACGAATATAGACGTGTTAATTGTGAGCCAAGGCCTAAGAAGACAAGGTCACAGGTATTCAGGCACCTCACAGTTAACGCCATTACTATACACATTCCATCTTCTGAATTTCAGAATGCAGGAAGAAGACTCCTTAAAGGTGGATCTGGGGACAGGTAATCTATATGATTATTTTGTTTCTCCTTATGTCCCGATGGAGAAGTTTACCTGATACACGCTCAGATTTAAAGCGTTCTGTAGACTTCAGCCTGTAATAAAAGTGTATTGGCGTGCTGTGACACTGGGATACAATGAATACTTATTTCAGCCGTGAAGTAGAAGGTACACCGAGATTTCATCTCACTCTGCACAGAGTGACTACCATCTAGAAGGCAGGCTACAACAAATGATGAGGAGGATGTTTGGGGGAAATGATTACGTACTTCCGCTGGTGAGGTACACTGATCCAGTAACTGTGGAAATCATCGTGGAGTTCTAACAATAGAAGAGTTCTATGATCAAATTATAGCACTTCTTCTAAACCTCAAAAGGCACATTCACATTCACGGTTATTGTAACACTATCATCAACAGATAGTTTATTATCAATCCAGAAGCCATTGGCAAACAGATGAAGAAATGTGGTTTGTATGTACATTGAGGTTTGTTCGTCCACAATGAGAAACAAAATTGGAACCAAAGCTCCGAAGTAAAATTTAAGAAAATGAGCAGCCAAATTAAGATACAGATAAATGATCAGCAAAAATGTCTCACCAGGGAGCTATAAAACAGTAAAGAAACATAGGGGAAATGTCATATGCCATTGGGGAACGACAAAGCAAAACAAGCCTGCTGTGCGGCCTACTGCAATGGCGGAAGTCCAAAGAACTGACACCACCAAAGGCTGGCGAGTTTGTGCAGCACTACAAATCCTCACTCAGGCTAGTTGACAGGCAAAGTAGTTCAGCCACCATGGAAAACAACATAAACTTCCGACAGTATCCTAAATTATAATCTTTACTATTTACTCAAAGCCACAACAGTATTTTGCATCTTCTGATTATAGATGTTAATGATTTGGTAATAAATTAATGTGAATAAAATAGAAACCAGCATTCACTCATAACCAGCCCCTACAAAAAAGTACTTATATTAACTTCTTTCATAGTACTTCAAACATGGAAAACATGAAGACATTCTTCAGCATCTAAATGGATAAATAAACCTGGGCATATTTATACTAAAAAAATTGTTTAAAAAATTAATAACTTTTTTGTTTTTTATGGTTTATTTAATTTTTATTTTATGTGCATTTAGTGTGAAGGTGTCAGATCCCTTGAAATTGGCATTACAGACAGTTGTGAATTGCCATGTGGGTGTTGGGAATTGAACCCAGGTCCTTTAGGAAGAGCAGACAGCACTCTTAACCACTGAGCCATTTCTCCAGGAGAGGACAGCAGCTCTACAAGGACCAAATATATCTGGGCACAGGAGTCTTTTGTGAGACTATATCTCCAACCAAGGAGCATGTATGGATATAACCTAGAACCCTGCTCGGATGTAGCCTATGGTAGCTCAGTATCCAAGTGTATACCCTAGGAAGGGAAATGGGGACTATTTCTGACATGAACTCAGAGGCTGGCTCTTTGGCCTACCCCCCACACCCGAGGAAAGAGCAGCTTTGCTAGGCCACAGAGGAGGACTTTGCAGCCAGGCCTGAAGATACCTGATAAGCTAGGGTCAGATGAAAGGGGAGGAGGTCCTCCCTTATCAGTGGACTCAGAAAAGGGCAGGGAGGAGATTAGGGAGGGAGGGTGAAATTGGGAGGGAATGAGGGAGTGGGATACAGCTAGGATACAAAGTTAATAAATTGTAACTAATATTAAAACAATAAAAAATTTAATTAAAAAAGAAATAATATAAAAACTCTGTTAGATACCAAACTAAAATAAAAAAATTAATAAAAGTTAATTAGTCACTGAGGCATAAAACAAAGGTCAGAACCTTAAATGTATATTAAAGAATGAAAATTTCAGTGTGTTTAGGCTATATGCATATCATATGACATTGTGAAAAGTGAAATATTTGAAATAGAAATAGCAGCAGTTGCCATGGGTTAGTGTGAATGAAGGAATGATTAGGCAAAACACAGAAGATTATGAGGCCAATAAAAATATTCTGGATAATACTGTATTTCCTGATAATCACCCCTACATGTCTATCAGGAGCCAGGAAGTATATATCATCAAGAATGAATTTCAATGTAAAATTTAATTTTAGATGATGATGTGTTGATGTGCAGAATTTTACTAGTTGTAATAGATGTGCAGTTGCACTCTTGCTCACAATGTTGGTATTTGTGTCTCTGTTGATTATCTGTCTTATACACTGCTATATAGTGCTCAATTAGAAAGAGTCTGGGGACATTGTAGAAAGATGGCACCATAAATGAAAAGATAAGAGAATATATTTTTTTATATATTGTTAAAACAATTGGCAAAAAAAAAATACTCAATATTAACAATAAAAAGGCTTCAAAACTAAGGTCTTAATTTAATTTGAAATTTTTATAAACAGAATTCAACCTAAATGTTAGCAATAAGTGTATATACATATACTGCTTATTAAAATGTATACAGAGAATGCACCAAATAAATCTATTGTTATATTCTACCTTTTTTTTCTTTTTTCTCATTTATTTACTTTCTTTACTTTACATCCTTGTAGCCCCTTCTTTCCTCCATTCCCAGGCTCAACATCTCTCCTTCCCCCCTTCCCTCTTCAACTTTCTCCCAGCTTCCTCTCCCATTCACCGCAGCTCATCAAGTTGCACCCTTTTTAGCCTGTCAAGCAGTCCTGCCAGGGGAAAGTGATCTGAAACCTAGCAAGTGAGTCCATGTCTAATGCAGTCCCCACTTCCCTTACTAGAGTACCCACTTGAAGCTTAAGCTGCTCATCTGATACATCTTTGTCAGGGGCCTAGGTTCAGTTCACACATGGTCCTTGGTTGATGCTTCAGTCTCAGCAAACCCCTATGTTACCTGGTTAGTTGGCTCTGTTGTTTTCTTGTAGAGATTTTGTCACTTCATCTCCTTTGTTAGATGAAACCTATCCAGAGAATCATCCATTTCCTTTAGAGTTCCAATTTTGTCGATTATAGGCTTTTGAAGTAAGACATAATGATCTTTTTGGATTTCCTCAGTGTTTGTTGTTATGACCCTTTTTCATTTCTGATTTTGTTAATTTGGATAGTCTCCTATGACTTTTAGATAGTTTGGCTAAGGGTTTGTCTATCTTGTTGGTTTTCTCAAAGAAAAAGCTCTTGGTTTTATTGATTCTTTGTATCAATCTCTTTATTTCAAATTTATTGATTTCAGCCCTGAGTTTGATTGTTATCTACTCCTCCTTGGTGTGTCTATTTCCTTCTGTTCTAGAACTTTCAGGCATGCTAAGTTACTAGTATGAGATTTCTATAATTTCTTCATGAAGGTGCTTAGTACCATGACCTATCCTCTGGGCACTGCTTTCATAATGTCCCATAAGTTCAGGTAAGTTGTGCCTTCATTTTCATTGAATACTAGAAAGTCTTCAATTTCTTTACTTCTTCCCTGACCCTGTGGTCATTCAGTATGGAGCTTTCAGTTTCCATGTATTTGTAGGCTTTCTCCTATTTCTGTCGTTGTTGAGTTCTACCTTTAATACATAGTGGTCTAATAAGATGGAGAGAATTATTTCAATCTTCTTGTATCTGCTGAGGCTTGCTTTGCGACCAAGTCTGTTGTCAGTTTTGGGGACAGTTCTGTGTGGTGCTGAGAAGAATGCTTATTCTCTTGTGTTTGGGTGAAACATTCTGTAGATATTGGTTGGTTCCATTTGATTCATGACACCTGTTCCTTTATTTCCTCATTTAGTCTCTGTCTTCCTGATATGTCCATTGAAGAGAGTGGTGTGTTGAAGTCTCCCACTGTTAATGTGTGGGGTTCTATGTGTAATTTAAGCTTTAGTGATGCTTCTTTTTACAAATGAGGGTGCCCTTGTATTTGGGGCATAGTTGTTCAGAATTGAGATGTTGTCTTGGTAAACTTTTCGTTTGATGAGTATAAACTATTCTTCTCTATCTCTTTTGATTAATTTTGGTTGAAAGTCTATTTTATTAGATACTAGAATGGGTACTCCAGCTTGCTTCTTGAGACCTTTTGCTTGAAAAACTTTTTCTAAGACCTTCATTCCTAGGTAATAGCTATCTTTATGGCTAAGGTGTGTTTCTTGTATGTAGCAGAAAGATGGATACTGTTTCTTTATGCATTCTGTTAAACTGTGTCTCTTTTGGGGGGAGCTGATTCTATTGATGTTCAGAAATATTAATGACCAGTTGCTGTTACTTCCTGTTATTTTGATATTGGTGGTGATAGAGTATGTGAATCCCCCCCCCCTTTTTTTTGGCTTTGCTGATGTGGGGTAATTTTTTTTTTTTCTGTGTTTTCCTAGGTGTAGTTGGCCTCCTTGGGTTAGAGTTTTCCTTCTGGTATCTTCTCTAGGGCTGTATTTGTGGATAAGTAATGTTTATTTATTTATTTTTTTGTCCTGGAATATCTTATTTTCTCCCTCTATGGTGACTGAAAGTTTTGCTGGGTATAGTAGTCAGGGCTGACATCAGCGGTCTCTTAGTGTCTGTAAGATATCTGCGCAGGCCCTTCTGGTTTTTAGAGCTTCTGAGAAGTCAGGTTTATTTTTTATGCGTTTGTCTTTACATGTGACTTGGCCTTTTTCCCTGCAGCTTTGTTTTGCACATTTAATGTTTTGATTATTATGTGGCCGGGTGATTTTCCTTTTCAGATCCAATCTTTTTGGTGTTCTAAGCTTCTTATATGCTTATGGGCCTCTCTTTCCTTAGGTTAAGGAAGTTTTTTTCTATGATTTTGTTGAAAATATTTTCTGGGCCTTATTGCTGGGAGTCTTCTCCTTCTATTCCTTTTATTCTTAGGTTTGGTCTTTTAATAGTGTCCCAGATTTCTTTGATGTTCTGTCTCAGGAACCTTTTAGATTTAACATTTTCTTTGACTGATGTATCACCTTCTTCAATTGTATCTTCTACCTCTGAGGTTCTTTCTTCCATCTCTTGTATTCTGTTGGTGTGGCTTGTGTTTGTCATTCCTGTCCTTTTTCCTAGGTTTTCAGTCTCCAGGATTTTCTCAGATTGTGTTTTCTTTATTGCCTCTAGCTCCATTTTTATGTCTTGAACTGTTTTATTTGTTTCCTTCTCTTATTTTATTGTAGTTTCCTGTATTTCATTAATTTCATTAAGGGTTCAATTCTTTCATCTGTTTGAATGTAGTTTCTTGTATTACTTTATGAGCTTTATTTTCTCCCTTTAATGCCTCAATCATTTTCATAACCTCATATTTAAAGTCTTTTGTTTATACTTCTGTTGTGATAGTATCTCCAAGGCTCTCCGTGATAGGACTACTGGTTTCTGGTGTCATCATATGGCCCTGAGTTTTGTATCTTGGGTTCTAATGCTGGCCTCTAGCCATCTGTTTGACTCTGATGTTACAGGTCTAGTTGTCCCTCTGCTGGGTTCACTGGCTATGTCCCAGGAGGGCCAGGCACCTGGAGAGCAGGAGGAAAAACCTTAGAGGTGAGAGATGATAGGGTGGCCCAAAGTCCTCCTTGGGATGTGAGACAATGGAGCTTGGGTCAAGTGCCCAACTACCTCCTCTGTGTTCACTGTCTTGCTGGGCTTATTCTTTCTGACCCAGGTTGTTATGCAATATCTTGAAGTTAATTTGAACCTTCTAATTGCATTAGGTAAGCTCATTATGAAATTAAGATTACCAAGGAAGGAAACACAAAGGGACAAGGTCCCAGAGGACAAAGTCAAAGATGAATTATAACTGTTATGGAAATTGGTCCACAGGATAGCAAGGAACCCATCTGAAATTAATAAATACATTTTTGAATAACTAAAAAATAATGAAATAAAGTAGATAAGCATAGGATGAGCAAGAGATAATAGTAATGAGTTATTCTTCCTGTCCCCATCCTTTGATCCATCTAAAAAATTTCTTCTGAGATACGAGTAGTGGTGCATACCTGTAATGCCATCACTCTGGGAGGTAGAGGCAGATGGATCTTTGTGAATTCGACAGCCTAGTCTACAAAGTGATTATAGGACATCTAAGAATACAGAGACACCCTGACTTAGAAGTAAGTAAATAAATAAGTAAATAAACAAATAAATAAGTCTCTCTTTTTTTAAATTTGTATTTTTATTTTTAATATTAATTACAGTTTGTTTACTTTGTATCCCAGCTGCAGCCCCCTCCCCAATTCCCTCCAAATCCCTCCCTTCCTCCCTCATCTTCTCCCGCCTTTCTCTAACTCCACTTATAGGGGTTGTCCTCCTCCCCTTCCATCTGACCCCAGCTTATCAGGTCTCACCAAGACTGGCTGCAACGTCCTCCTCTGTGGCCTAGATAGGCTGCTCCTCCCATGGGGCAGGTGGGGAGGTCAAAGAGCTAGCCATAGAGTTCATGCCAGAGGCAGTCCCTGTTCCCTTTACTAGGTAACCCACTTGGATACTGAGCTGCCATGGGCTACATCCAAGCAGGGGTTCTAGGTTATATCCATGCATGGTCCATGGTTGGAGAATCAGTCTCAGACAATCCCTTGTGCCCAGATATATTTGGTCCTTGTAGAGCTCCTGTTCTCTCCAGGTCTTACTAACTCTCATACTAGCCAGAACCTGGAAACAATCCAAATATCCCTCAACAGAGGAATGGACACAGAAATTGTGGTACATTTACACAATGGAATAATACTCAGCAATTAAAAACAAGGAAATCATGAAATTTGCAGGCTAATGGTGGGACCTAGAAAAGATCATCCTGAATGAGGTATCCCAGAAGCAGAAAGACACACATGGTATATATTCACTTATAAGCAGATACTAGACCTATACAATAAGATATGATAAACATACTAAGATCTGTACACCTAAAGAAGCTAAACAAGAAGGATGATCCAGGATAAGAAGATCAATCCTTACTTAGAAAGACAAATAGGATGGACATTGGAAGGAGGAAAAAATGAGAAACAGGACAGGAGCCTACCATAGAGGGCCTCTGAAAGACTCTACAAAGCAGTATATCAAAGCAGATGCTGAGACTCATGAACAAACTTTGGGCAGAGTGCAGGGAATCATAAAAATAAATCTCTTATACATTTCTGAAGCTGATGTTCAATGCTTGTATTCAATGTGGGAATAACACATGCATCTTGCAGTGTCTCTGCCTCAGTTGAGAGTGTGGTCAACTATTTTATAAATATTTGAACAACAAATTTATTAAAAATATCATGTAGCAAATCACAATCAACATGTATTTTTTAAAGTAATTTTGGAAAGTAATTCAATATTATATCAATGTCTTTAATCTGTTTCTGTAGTCATATCAATTTCTTTCCTATTTTTAACTAGATGAGACCTGATAAGCTATGGTCAGATAAAAAGGGAGGAGGCCCTCCCTTATCAGGATACTAGGGAAAAGGCATAGTTGGAGAAGAGGGACGGTGGGTGGGACTGCAAGAAGAAGAGGGGGATGCAGAAGGGATACAAAGTGAATAAATTGAAATAAATAAAATTTTTAAAAAAGAAAAATATGTACAAATATGTTTTATCTAAAACATAGAAAATTTACAAATATATATTCTGTTTCAGTCATTTTAATCCTAATTTTTGGTTTTCTAATATCATATAAATATTACACTAAATGTAAAACCACAGTGAGAAGACATATTTGGAGAAGTCTTCACTGTTTTATTAATTTTTTTTGGAGTACTTTGATAGAACCTAGGATTTTTACATGTCATGGAAGCACTCTACCACTAATCTATAACCTAGACTCACCCTTTATTTCCTTCTTCCTTCCTTCCTTCTTTCCTTCCTTCCTTCCTTCCTTCCTTCTTCCTTCTTTTCTTCCTTCCTTCCTAGCTTCCTTTTTTTCTTTTTCTCTCTCTTTTTATTTTTTAAGTATTGAGATAGCATCTTAACAAAGTTCCTCTGGATGGACTTCAACTCCAAGTTTTAGCAGTCTAGATGACTTGTGACTTCTCATCTTACCATCTTGAGTAGTTGTGCCACCAGGCCAAGCTTGGCTGTATGTCAATATGTGGTTTCTTTTCCTATGTGGTACATAACCATTGCCATCTGTAATTAGAGTACTTGTGATAATCATGATATGATGCTCACAAGATTGTACCCACTAATGTTCCTTTATGGGAATTTAGGAGACCTATGGTGAAAATAAACTCATGAGGACCTCCTCCCCTTTCATCTGACCCTGTTTTATCAGGTATCTTCCGGAGTGGCTGTAAAGTCCTCCTCTGTGGCCTAGCAAGACCACAGAGGGGTAGCAACTTACTGCTACCCTCTTTTGGAGGGTAGGGAGGTCATAGAGCCTGCCATTGAGTTGACATCAGAAATAGTCCCTGTTCTCCTTACTAGGGTGCCCACTTGGTTACTGAGCTAACATGGGCTACATCCAAGCAGAGGTTCTAGGTTATATCCATACATGGTCCTTGTTTGGATAAACAGTCTCAAAAAGACCCCTGTGCCCAGATATATTTGGCCCTTGTGGAGCTCCTATCCTCTCCAGGTCATACTAACTCCCCCTTCTTTCATATGATTCCCTGCACTCTCCTGAAGTTTTGGTTATGAGTCTTAATATCTGCTTTGATACACTGCTGGGTAGAATCTTTCAGAGGTCCTCTGCAATAAGCTCCTGTCCTGTTACTTGTTTTCTCCTATGTCCAATGCCCATCCCATTTGTATTTCTAAGTGAGGATTGATCATCTTAGGCTAAGATGTCTCAAGACTAACCTTCTGTCCCCAAGGGCAGATGAACAATTAACACTGGAAAAGAGAATTTTGATAGAGTGTCAATTCCTGCAAATAACCCCAATATACCCATTAGTTCATCATGGCAGGATTATTTCTTTGATCTATCACCATCTTTTCTTTTTCTGAGTTCTCAGGAAAATTAATGTGGCAATTTTTTTAAGATCTATAATGTTGTGGTAGATGATGAGTGAGGTTAGAAACCTAAAATATTGAAAGTACTTGTAAAGTGTTCTGGAGATTTCTAGATGTCCCCAGTGAAAATGATAATAAAAAGTAAGTTCAGAACAAAAATCATAGAGAAAGGTAGTTAGCAAACAGTAGATCTGATAAAATCAAAGCATGCCCAGTTACTTTCCAAAGTCATGACTATTAACATCTATATCAGATTAAATAGTTTCAAAGGGCAGAGAGCATTATAATTAATGAGAAATGCATACAGATTTTTAAAAGGCATAGAATATATGCACAACAAAAAACTGGGAGGACTAGAAGGAGAAGCATCTATCTTCAGGGTATATAGTATGAGGAAGAATCTATTTTCAATAAAATGAAAAGATGAAAGAAAAAAAGCATAAGGATGTCAATTTCTGAAAAGGTGTATGAGTGTGATGGAATGACACTTACATATATTTTATATTTATCCTCTAATAAATTAAACCAAGGCAAGTTGAATCCAAGAAGACCCATTAAAATGTTGCAATTTTCTATTTTAAAGTGTATGTTTTCATTATGAGCTAGTAAAGACATCTCATTCTATTCCTCTTTCTAAAATGCCTATCATTTATTTGTACCTTGCCCCAAGCATCGCAAAAAAAAAAAAAAAAAAAAAAAAAAACACACTGAAAAACATCAAACAGACCTTCCACAAAAAGAATACACAATTGTTAGTAAAGTTTGAGGATCAAACCTGCCTGGAATCACAATGACACAATGCTTGTAACTAGGAGTTATTTACATTCAACCCCATGTAGGTCATTAACAGAAGTAATCACAATGTACATTGTTACAGAAACTTCAAATGCTAGTCACCTACATCTTCTGGTTCACTGAAAGAAATAAGTTGCTACTAATAAAAACTGATTGATATTTTACAAATACTGAGTACATTTATGATTACAGTTGAAACAGAATGCACTGTATTTTAAACATCATAGGTGTCTATAAATATATAAAATAACCTTGGATTGATTTAGAATTTTGGAAAAAAAACTTTATGGTTGCTATTATTATTTAATTGCAATTTCTTCGATTAGTTGTTAGTTCAGAGCCAAAATGTTATTATATAGAAAAGTTAATTAGACGTTTCTATTCATTTTTAATAATTTGGTAAATGTATTTAATATTGAATAAGAGAATTTCATGACTTTTAACTACATTTTTGTAGGTCACAATGCATCATTATTTTTATTTGAGGTATACCACTCTTAATGGAGAAAAATTAAAAAATAAGAAGGAAAGTCTATATATGTATTATGCCAAAGACATATTTCTATTCCTTCAGGCCACTGTTTATGAACCTGGTACAGAAAAATACAATAAATTCTGTTGAAAATAGGAGGAGAATTTTTTAATGGTTATCTCTAAATGTGCTTGTTTGGTGGGTGGCTCTATTTTACAAATCTTAATAACAGTAGAAAAATCTGCCAAAGAATATCTTCATTGAAATGATAGTAGTAGTAGTAATAATAATAATAATAATAATAATAATAATAATAATAGTAATAATAATATATTGTTTTTTAAAGTCATAAAAGTCAAAGCGAAATAATTAGCCAATACTTTGAATTTCATTTATGAGTACACCAAAATTAGATTTGTATATGAAACGATTGAATCGGACACTTTAAAACTATGATCTAAAACACCTAATATAATGTTAAACGTTATATATCATATGATATGTTTATATCATATATAAAACATATATATGACATGATGATATTTATGATTAGGAATTTTCATAGTAAGTCCAAATATTTTAAGAATAAATGGACTTTCTAGAATGCAGAGCAACTTTTCATGATATTGTATTCTTTTACATAAATGCATAACTCATAGACTGCAAACTGAATAAATGATGTTTAAATGAGGTCTCCCAATCTTGTCTTCTCATCCCCAACCTACACAACAACTCTGCCTTAATTAACATGGATTATCTCCTCCTTTTTTTAACGAAGGCATTCACAACCCCAAATATGCCTATTATTATCACCACTTTCTATTATAGACCTTAAATTATTTTCTAATCAATTCCTACATGAGTATTTTTTCATCCTCATGCACTGATCTTTAAAAGTTCTTTAAAGTACTTTTTCTCATTTGTTTCAATAATATCTCTACTTATCTTGATAAGAAAATTCTGCTCTAACAACAGAAACATCTACCAGTCTGTATCTCCCACTCAGTGGAGCTTCTAAAGTTAAATATATATCAACTTATTGCATAGAAAATTTCTTGCATAGACAATTTCTAGGCACTCTGGAAATTCTTTCACATACAGAAACAAGAGAAACCATTCCATATAGAGTAATATACAGGATATAACTTGCAAGCTGGTAGGAAAGAAAAAAATGGTGCAATTCATATACAATCATCAAGTTTACTATTCTGGGTTTTTAATAAAATAAATGTTTTTTTTCAGTTAATATATTTCCTCATATTATATAAACAAATATATATACATATCTATATCAAACATATATATTGCAAAATAAAAATATAAATAAAAATGTACTACTTTCTATTTTTTTCTTTTTCTCTCATTTTTTGTTTGTATGTTTGTGGGATATTTGTTAATTTTTGCTGCTGGAAATAAAAATCAATGTTTTGCCCATTTTAGACAAATACACTACCAATAAGCTACATCCCCAGCAATTTTCTCTTCTTTTAAAAATAAGTGCAGCAGGGATACAAAGAAAATAAATTTTAATAAATAAATAAGTAAATTAGTTAATTAAAATAAATAAAAATATTTTCCACCTCTTACATAAAATTCCATTCACTGTCCAACAGTTGGCCATCAGGCTCAGCATCTGCTTTGACAGTCTATACTGCAGAAGCTTTCAGAGGCCCTCTGTGGCAGGTTCCCAGGTTCTCTTTTCTTCTTCTGGCTTTCAGAAGCCCTCTGTAGCAGTTCCTAGGTTGTTTCCTGTTTTCTTTTTCTTCTGATGTCCATCCTCTTTGCCTTTCAGGATGGGGATTGAACATTTTAGTTAGGGTCCTCTCTTTTGCTTAGTTTGTTTAGATGTACAGATTTTATTGGGTTTATTCTATGTTGTATGTTTATATGAGTGAGCATATACCTTGTGTGTCTTTTTGCTTCTGGGACAACTCACTCAGGATGATCCTTTCCAGGTCCCACCATTTACCTGCAAATTTCATGATTTCCTTATTTTTCATTGCAGAGTAATACTCCGTTGTATAGATGTACCACAGTTTCTGCATCCATTCTTCAGTTGAGGGGCATCTGGGTTGTTTCCAGCTTCTGGCTATTACAAATAAAGCTGCTACAAACATGGTTGAGCAAATGTCCTTTTTGTGTACTTGAGCTTCTTTTGGGTATTTGCCTAGGAGTGGTATGGCTGGATCTTAGGAAGCGCTATTCCTAGTTGTCTGAGAAAGCACCAGATTGCTTTCCAGAGTGGTTGTACAAGTTTACATTTCCACCAGCAGTGGAGAAGGGTTCCCCTTTCTCCACAACCTCTCCAGCATGTGTTGTCACTTGAATTTTTGATCTTGGCCATTCTGATGGGTGTAAAGTGAAATCTCAGGGTTGTTTTGATTTACATTTCCCTAATAGCTAATGAGGTTGAGAAGGAGAACAACAGAACAAGAAAATTTGAACACAAGAACTTCCCAGAGACTCATACTCCAACCAAGGACTATTCATGGAGATAACCTAGAACCCTGACAATGCAGCCACTTCTCATGAAAACTGATAGACTAAGATCAGAAAGAAGGAGAGGAGGACCTCCCTTATCAGTGGACTTTGGGAGGGGCATGCATGCAGAAAGGGGAGAAGGGTGGGACCGGGAGGGGAGGAGGGAGGGGCTTATGGGGGGGATACAAAATGAATAAAGCGTAATTAATAAAAAAAAGATATAATGTATGAGAAATTAATCCATTTCTAATAACTTGGAAAGTATATTTGCATTAAAAAATATAATAAAAATAAGAGCAGCAGCAGCAGTAACACACACACACAGAAGCTATTTTCTTATTAAGAGGTCTGGACTTTTATCCAAATTTTGAAGCTTTTTTTGTTCTTATTTTTTCTTATGTACCAGTCTTAACATCTCTAAAACTTTTCTCTCATAGAGAGAATATAAATTATTAACATTGACAGTAACCTTGAAAAACTCAAGTTTCTCCCAGGCTTGTTAAATGTTGAAAGAATCTGTAAATTAGGTCACATAAGGACCTGTCAAAAGCAGTAAAAATTTTCCAATACTTTCTATGATACTACACTATGATTTATTGAGAAGGATAAAAGGCACCTCCTGACACATTCTATGCTGAGTGTATGTTTAAAAAGAAAATACTGAAGGAAAGACAGGAAGAGATCCAGGAGCCAAATATCACCATACAAATGACAGAAAATACAAAATATGAATAGGTGATATACCTATAAAAAATAGCATAAGTTAAGTTAAAATGTTGTCATACAAAGTTATTGTCTACTGTGTGGAAGTACATTTTATTCCATTCATAGAATTGATGCTACATTTTCTTCTTTCTGATATTCCTAGCAACAGAATATTACTTTCAGCAGCCAAACTAAAATTAAATGGCCATAAAGCTCTCAAATAATGTAGATGTGAACCGCTTAATTTGTTTTCTTTTTAAGCAGTTTTTAGAAATCCCTCTACGGTGACTTATACATTCAATTTTTATGTCACACTTTCATTATCATTCTTATTCTAATGTGACTCTGGGAAGCTATGAGTTTTGAATGTAGCAAGCTGAGACAGATAGATTCACATTTGACTCTGTAGAGAATTTACTGCTATCATAATTAACTTTGATAGGTTTGGTTTATGCATGCTAATAGATCATCAAAAAGAGGCTTAAAATTATAATAATGCTAAATTTAAAAACAGAACAGATCATAAATTTATTTCAAGTTTTCATTAAAAAAGGGTATATCTTTGTGACTGTGCTGCCTTTAACGTTAAAAGTCACCACATGTTTCAAACAGTGGTTAGAATGTAGTGTGGTCCAAGAAGTTTGTACTACTAGACTGCTCTGAAGTTTCTGTGTGTTAAAAAATAATGTGCTTATTACATTCCAACACCTCTGTGTTAACATGAAACTGTTGCAAACTTTTTTTATTATGTAAGGGTTGTTCTACAGTGCACAGGCATCATGAAGAAAAGACTGGTCCAATCAATGAAATGCCAGGCATTTACTGCCAATTCTCCCAATGGCTTTACATGTATACTTTCTAACCCTGGGATTATTTAAGAAAAAGACAAATGGATCCATAGATTTTGATTCCTTAAAAGTTAACTGTCTTCATGTTTGGCATTCTTAACAAAATGATACGTAGAGCTGGATACATAAAATCTGATAGAAAAAAATGTGGAGAAAAGCTTTGACCACATTGGCACAGGAGACAACTTCCTGAACAGGACACCAGTAGCTCAGGTTCTAAGATCAATACTTAATAAATGGGACCTCATGAAACTGAAAAGCTTCTGTAAAGCAAATGACACCATCAAAGGGGCCAAAAGGCAGCCTATTGAATGGGAAAAGATTTTCACAAGCTCCACATCTGACAAAAGACTGATATCCAAAACATATAAAGAACTCAAGGAACTAGACATAAACAAACCAAATAACCCAACTAAAAATGTGATACAGAGCTAAATAGAGATTTTTTTTTAAATGGCCAAGAAACACCGAAAGGATTGTTCAACATCCTTACTAAAAATGACTGAGATTTCACCTTAATTAACTGTGAAGAATCACTCAAGCAATAGTCCATGCTGGTGAGAATGTGGAACAAAGAGTAATACTCTTGCATTGCTGAAGGGAGTGCAAACTTGTACAACCACTTTGAAAATCAATTTGGTGGTTTCTCAGAAAATCGGGAGATTTCTGAGAAATCTTCAAGACCCAGCCACACTATTCCTGGGCATATACCCAAAAGTTGTTCCACCATACCACAAGGACACTTATTCAACTATGTTCATAGCAGGTTAATTTTTCATATGCAGAAACTTGAAACAGCCCAGATGTTCCTCAATGCAAGAACGGATAATGAAAATATGGTACATTTACATAATGGTGTATTACATATGTATTAAAGCAATGACATCATGAACTTTGCAGGCAAATGGATGAAACTAGAAAAGACCATCCAGAGTGAGGAAACCCAGACCAAGAAAGACACACATGGTATATAACACTTATGTAGGTTTCTATTTTTTAAACCTACTTTGTTTGGGATTCCTAAACTTCTCTACCTCCCTTCCAGTCCACCAACCCCAGGTAGAGGAAACAGAAGGTTAGTATGCACAGGGGTTGTAGGCCTTTTAGACTGAGTTCCTTGGGGGCAATTCCACTCTTCCTTGTCATGATTCCAGCAGTCCAACCAAACAGCAAACCAGCAACACAGCAGCAGCAGACATGGAACAGCAACAGCAGAAAGATCCAGCCTCCTCTCTATGGATCATTTCTCTCCAAGAGCTTCTCAAAGCTTTGCTTTGAGAAAACCCTGTCTCTCGCTCAGTCTCTGTGTGTCTGTCTTTCTCAACTGCTATTAAGACTGACCCGTAACCCACTTGGGAAGAGGGACTGCCTCTGACATAATCTGATTGGCCTGCTTTTTGATCATCTCCCCCTGAGGGGGGAGCAGCCTTACCAGGCCACAGTAGAGGACAATGCAGCCACTCCTGATGTGATCTGAGAGACTGAGATCAGAAAGGAGAGGAGAACCTCCCCTATCAGTGGACTTGGGGAGGGGCATGCATGCAGAAACAGGAGGGAGGGTGGGTTCGGGAGGGGAGGAGGGAGGGGCTTATGGGGGGATACAAAATGAATAAAGTGTAATTAATAAAAAATAAAAAAAAGTTAAAAAAAAGACTGACCCATAGAGTGTAAATATTCTACAGTATAAATTTTTACAGACACTAAGAGTCCACACCAGCCTGTTCTCCAGTTGCCAATACCCTCATACCCTGCAGGAGGTTGTTTTGAGCTGACAAAGATCACAGTCACCTCATGAGGAGGCTATTGTCTAAAAGGATTCCATTGTCCCACACTTGAAAGTACAATGGAGACATGTTTACCAATCATAACCAAAACTTCCACTACACACATATAAGTGGATATTAATCATTTAGTACAGGATAACCATGCTACAAACCACAGACCCGAGGAAGCTAAGTAACAAGGAGGGCCTAAGCGGGAGCGGGAGACACTTGAATCTCAATGAGAAGGGGAGATAAAACAGACATGGCTGACAGATGAGAGGAGGGTGTTAGGATATACAAATATGATTATGCACCATGCAACAAATCTGGTGTAATGAAGGTTTATTATGGAAAAGGAGGAGGGGAGCTGGAGAAGGGATAGAGACAGTGAGTGAGACATGAGGGCAGAGAAAGGGGGTAGGGATGGAGAAAAATGGGTGCCCAGCACAAAGAGAAAGAAAGAGAACATGAGGCCAGAGGGAAGCAGGAACAAAACCCACACACAGAGAGATATGGTATGTGTGTGATAGAGAGAGAAAGAGAGAATGAGAGAGAGAGAAAAAGAGAGAGCTAGGGTAGAGGGGACTCCTTTTTATCAGCCCACACACCTAGTGCAAACACCTAGTGGCTGTGGGAGCAGGTGATAAAAGATGTTGCTAGGACCCTGAAAGCAGGCCATTTGAATCACCTGTTCACTAAATGAGGAAACTGAGTGGTTTTTTGTGAAGGGAAGGGAGCAAGAGAGATCAAATATGGGGAGGAAGACTGGGAAAGTACTGGGAGATGCCCGGGTGGGCATCTCTGGGAAGACCTAGAAACCTATTACAATGGAAGCTCCCAGAAGTCTATGAGGGTGACCCTAGCTAAGACTCCTAGTAACGGGGAATTTGGAGTCTGAACGGCTATATCCTCTAACCAGGCAAGACTGCCAATGGAGGGATTGGGGCACCAACCGAGCCACAAGAACCTGGATCCACAACTTGTCCTCACTATAAAATATGTAGGGTAAAAAGGTAGAGCAAAATTGGAGAAGGACCAACCAATGACTGGCTCAGCTTGAGACCCATGCCATGAAAGGGGGCCCATGCCTGCAGTTTCCATTGCGTTCTGCTATGCTTGCAGACAAGAGCCTAGCACAACTCATCAGAGGGGTTTCACCTAGAAATTGACAGAAACTGCTGCAAGGATTCACAGCCAAACATTAGGTGGAGCCTGGAAAATCCTGTAGAAGAGGGGAGGAAGGAAGAAAGGTGCCAGAGAGGTCAAGGACATCACAAGAAAACTTACAGAATTAACTAAGCTGAACCTGTAGGAGTTCAGAGACTGAACTCCACCTAGAGAGCATAAATGGGATGGACCTAGGCTCTCTGCACATATGTAACAGTTATATAGTCTTCATGTGGAACTCCTTAACCAGAAGCAGGGTCAGATTCTGACTAGGCTCTGCCTTGTCTAGCCTCAATAGAAGAAGAGATACCTAGTCTTACTGCAACTTGATATGCCAAGGCTGATTGATATTCATTGGAGGCCTCCCCTTTTTTTAGAAAAATGGGAGGTGGTGTGAATGGGAAGAAAAGAGGTAAGAAGGAGGGACTGGGGAGAGAGAAAGGAGGAGAAGCTGATATAGGATGTGAAGTAAATAAATAACTTAATTAGGGAAAAATAGCACAAGAGCCAGATATTATGAGAGCATTTGTTTTTAAAATGAGGTTCTGTCCTTTCAGGTGATTTTAGCTTATATCACTCTGACATAAAATTATCCAATATTGTTTATCAATTTTAATAAAAACATGTAGATTAATATTAAATTTTAGGAAATAGGAAGCCTTGAATGAATAATGACTGTAAAAGTATAGGAAGCACTAATTATTTTCACTTCAATTATCTTATCTTACATATTCCATTACTTTTAATAATGTTTCCTTACTAAGTTCCTTTATGCTGGTGACATATTCATACAAGTTACAGAGATTTCAATTTTACTAACCACACTCTTAAATAAGAACAACAAAGAAAGCACTCTAATGAGCTTTTATAAAGGCCCAAAGTTTGATCAACCATTGATATAAATCAATTTTAAGAAATATGGTACTGTGAATTGCTAATCCATGACTAATTGAAGTTAATTTTGTCCAAGATATTTTGATAAGACAGAATCCAACCCAGTATAATGAGAATATTCATGGTAGGGGCAACACAGAACGACCATTCTAAACTTGTTCTTCTTTTGGAAATATAATAAAGGAGCTCAAAATATTTAATTTAAAGCAATATTTCCTTTCATGTAGGAAATATTTGATGATTATAAAACACTCATTAGTGATTTCTACATAAATTCTGCAATTAAAACTGTAAAATTAGCAAACACATAAATTTAGGAAGTGCAAGTACAGTAACATTACTCAATTGTTTCCATACACTTTCACAGCTCCATAGAACTTTTTCCTTGGCCAGACTCCAAGTCATCTACATAGGTGTTTCAACTTTTATATTTCTTTCTTTTTGTTTGTTTGTTTGTTTAAATTATTTTAATTCTTACTTCCTTTTCAATAATTTACATTTCTTAGAATCCTGTTGGAAGCCAATTCTATCACTTTGGAAGACACTTGAATCCAGTGTATACCTTGGAATCCCATTCCTTGGTCAGCAGAGTCAACTTCAGCTATTCAAATTGCAGAGTGACATACAATTTCCTCTGTGACCATGAAGAACATGTGATTTGCTTTTTTACAATCGCTTTGATTACTCTTAGTTTGGCCTGATGTAACTTCACGTTTTTTTAATTAAATTTTTATGTTTTTATATAAAAAAGCAAGCAGGACAGACATTGGAGAAAGGAGAAAAGAGGAAACAGGTTGGGAGTCTTCTACAGAGAGCCTCTGAAAGACTCAACTTAGCCTTGTATCAAAGCAGATACTGATGAGACTCATAAACAAACTTTGGGCAGAGTGTAGGTAATCTTAGTAATGAAGGGGGAGATAGTAAGACCTGGAGAAGATAACAACAAAACCAAAATAGCTGGGCCCAGGGGTCTTTTCTGAGACTGATACTCCAACCAAGGTCCATATATGGATATAACCTAGAACCCCTGCTCAGATGTAGCCCATGGCAGTTCAGTCTCCAAGTGGGTTCCCTAGTAAGGGGAACAGGGACTGTCTCTGACATGAATTCAGTGGCTGGCCCTTTGATTACCTCCCCCAGATAGGGGAGTAGCCTTGCCAGGCCACAGAGGAGAACAATGCAGCAAGTTCTGATGAGACCTGATAAGCTAGGGTCAGTTAGAAGGGGAGGAGGCCCTCCCTTATACGTGGACTTGGAGAGGGGCGTGGGAGGAGATGACAGAGGGAATGTGGGATAGGGAGGGAATGAGGGAGGGGTCGACAGCTGGGATACAAAGTGAATAAACTATAATTAATATAAAAATAAAAATGTATATTTCTTTTAGAGACCAGTATTTACAAAAATTACTGACTAATTTTTTAATCTCAAAATAAGAATTGTACATCTCAATAAGATATTTCTTCTACTCTATCTAGAGAGTGGTTACTGTTTTGATATGTTCTTGATGCACTTTGGGAATTTTATGATAGTCAGATACACATTTGTATGTTTTTGTTTTATTAAATTATGCTAATAAGACACATCTATTTCCCATCTCTCATCACAACATGTGGATCCATCTCTACATGCTCTTTTTAACTTGGATCTTTGGCTTATGTGCTAAATTCTTTTCTCTGGCTTGTAAGCAAGTTCATATAATCTCTAACATCCTTCCTGGAAGTCTTGAAACTCATAAAAAAGGCCTTCTTATTCTTATCAATTTAAATAGTAAGAAAGAATTCTTTATACTTTCTTCTATCCATTTTACCATCTTTGCCTATTTTTTATTTTTGATAATTATTATAATCCTATCTACTTGCTTAACTGATCATCTTTTAAAGGAGAGATAACCATTTATTCAAATAGAGAAGGAACAGATACATGGGCATTTAAAATAAATGTAAAAAGAGTATGATCTTAGGCTTTGATTAGTGTAGTAAATACCATTACCAAGAGCAACGTGGGGAGGGAAGGCTTCATCTCTTTTTCTTTGTTTGTTTATTCTTTTTTTATACAATACACCCTGATTTCCACTCCCTCTTTTCCTCCCATTTTCTTCTCACCTCCCATGCCATCTAGAGGCACTTCCTTTCTGTCTCTAATCAGGGGAAGAATGGATCTAATAGGTAACAACAAGGCATATCATAAAATAGTATAACAAGATGAAATAAATAGCATTACACCAAAGTTGGACAAGGCAAACTGACATAAGGAAAATAGCCCAAGAGGTTGTACAAGAGTCAAAGACCCACTTGTTTACACACTAGACTTAAAGGTATAACTTACATGCAGAGGACCTAGTGCAAACCCTGGGTTTTCTTCCAGAAGTCTTTATTTCATCTTATACTTCTATTAAAAGGCCATCATTAAGGGATTTGGGGGCCAGATTGCAAGCACAGCAGGAAC
>NW_026596166.1:17151395-17153895 GCF_907164565.1 Psammomys obesus | reverse complement strand
TCCGTTTCAATGCAATCTCCAATAAATAAAATCATAAAAAACACACCAAGCCCTTCCAAGCTCATACTGTAAGAATTAATGAAAGAAGAAAAAAAAAAGACAGAAAGACCCTTGTTAGCCCTATAACAGTTTATTTTTGGCATGGGCTGTAAAATAGAGTTGTCCAGAGAGAAGTGTTCATGATTATATTTCTGGGATACAAAATCGTTGTTCCTGGATCCTATAGTGATGTGAGTTGTTTTCCAGTGGCTGCAAAAGTTGTTTACTTCAGTGTGCCAGGTATTCAGAAGCACAAAGAAATAATGCAAGGATTTTATCCTTCATAATTTGAATTTGTATTTAAACATTTCACAATTTGATATCCTCAGGTTTTACCAATAAACTATTCTACACAAAAAAAAATGGAAAGTTAAGGTGTAACCTAATTATTAGATACAATTTTTTACCTTCTCCCTGTAATTAATAAATACTGTGCGCACATAATTTTAAAAAATTAGGGTGTGTGCATAATATGTATATATGGTCTGGGTATATATCGATGTAGAGGTCAAAGTACAATTATTTTGGAATCAGCATTCTCTTCGTCTGTATATGTTTCACAGATCAAACGAGGGGGATCTGCATGTGAGACAAGCCCTTTTATTTTCTGACCTATTATCATCACATGTTTTTAAATAAATGAAAACACATCATTCATTTATCAATAAAAGTCACTTTGAAATATTACAAAAACACATTCAACAACTACTACTGATGAAGTATGTGCCACGTACTCATATAAGAGGTTGGTGATATAGCAGAGAGAGGCAAAGCCTTAGCTGAAAGCACAAAGTGAGAGAATGAAACTTTACTTGTCAGTTGTATTTTTATTTACGATGGGAGCTACTTAGATTCTTAATTTCTATAGAATTTATTAAAATTACTATTTTTAGTATAATCAATGATAGATGCAGACTCATTAAGGTTTTATACACTATCAACATTTAGCTTTTGCAAATGGTATTCCCTTATAAACTAGCAGAATTTTTTTAGGGGAAAAGTTGGTGGTTTCTAAATAACATTTTTGAGAAGGTGTACCTGCAAAGGTTTGCAAAAAGCCAGAAGATAGGAGTGTAGGTAATTCTTGATGCTTGAGAACAGAAATGCCTTGAAGACATCAAGCTATGCCTCATTTTGCAGTGTGATGTTTCAGGATGACTGTTGCAAAAACAATTTTAAGTAAGAAGAAGTAGAGAAAGCAAAACACAGGGAAAAAAGCTATAAATTATAGAGAGTCATTATCATATTTAAAACAGACTATTCCTAGGCAAAACTACTTATGAAACCACAGCTAAATGAATCTTTGGTACATCAAGCTCAAATCTTTACACAATTTTAAACTTATCTGTAGTATAATAACTGCACAATATATTTCTATGTGCTGTGCTGTGTAGAAGTTTACAGGCTTTGAATTAAACAGTATGTTAATCAATTTCACAATAATGGCAATGCTCTTTTTCATATTGTCAGTTTCCTATGTGGTATCCCTCAGGTTATTCTGGAATGTAATAATGTCAATAGTCTTTCATGTTACATATGAATTTCATAATTTTCTTTTGTGCTTGTTTTGAAGACATTTTAAAATAAGGTTTAAGATTTTATTGTTGGAGTAACCACATGCCCAATTTAAACATGACCAAGTCTACAGGTTAAAAATATTAAACACCATTTGTAGGATTGATTGATGACCGTAATTCAGCATAAACATTCAGTTTTTCCATTATGTGAATACTTACAGATTCAGCTTCATTCAACTGAAATGTCTTCTCTTAGAGTTGTATTGATTTTATTACCAGTTTTCATCTGAATATTTTGGGGAACAGACTGGTTTTGCTTTGGTTATTTGGCCAGGGATCACTTGATTCTGAATGTCTTATGAGAAGACATGACAGGAAGCTGAGTCAGAGGTATAGTGCATGAGAGCAGAGAAAAGAAGAAGAGACAGCATTTTCTTAGGGAACTTTCATTTATCCTTTGCTTTTCTGAATTATTTTACTTTTCATCCTCATTGGCCTCTTTCTTGATTTTATCCTATCATGTTTTTTAGTATCATTACAATGTACCTTTAAGACTGACCTTTGAACAATGCTATAATATACTTTTTCATTATATTTTTCTAATCTGTTATTATTTACAACATGAACAAAGCAACACCTATTCCTCTATTCTCTGTGGTGACATATGTGGTAATATAATATTATGTATATTAGATCTTAAAACATGGATAAAGACATGAAGGTTGACATGACACATCTCCATGATATACAAGGACAACACCTTGTATGTACAAGGTGCATGATGCAGTGGATGCCCTGAGTGAAATCTTGGGTGAACTGTGTACTGTTGAATTGCACACATGGGCACAGCCATGACAAGGACAAAGGTCTCAGACACCTGGGAAATTGCCAAATCTTTTCTCGTATGGGTTAAGCTCAGAATTAGTAAGACTTTTTTTTTTTTT
>NW_026596166.1:17123853-17151385 GCF_907164565.1 Psammomys obesus | reverse complement strand
TTTTTTTTTTGACAAGCTACTATGGTCTTCTTGCTAAATAATTTTGCAAGGATAGTGAGATGTTATGTTCTGGCCACTCAGAAGAACGTGAACTGTGTTACACACACACAAACAAACACACACACACACACACTATCTCTGTAACACATCTCATGAGGTCATATTATTTGACATTTACCTAGCAACTATGTGGTGGCTATCTTCACTTATAATGGAAGTATGGGCCTCTTTATCATTCTTTTTGACCAAGAGTTAACATTATGACCAGTACCTAACCATAAACCTCTATAATAAATATTGACTACCTTTCAAGTAGATGTTTTCAGAATAAATAAGTGTCCATTCTACTCAGAGTAATTAACTTTATTTTAATAGTGACTTCATCTGAGTTGTTCCAAATCCTTATGACAATTTTACTTAAATTCAGTTTTTATTAAGAAGAGTTTAACAATATTTTTTTCATAAAATAGAAAATATCTGATAAGAAATTTATGATAAAAATAATACAACGGTTTATTACAATTTTTTGTTTTACCCTTAATATGCTGTTCTAAAGTCACCAAGTATCTTGTATTTGTATAGTTTTCCAAGTTCAAGTCCAAGATAGTGTAGAACTGCTGACAATGGAATTAAACAAAGTGAGTATATCAGTTATCTAATTAAATAGCATATTTTATTTACCCAGAATATGTTTTTGCTTATAATGTGGTAACTAGTTATTTCAGAAAAATGTAAGAATGTCTATGACATCATTTTATTTGAATATAATGAAAACAACTTATTTTTGTTTCCAATTCCAAAAGAATGTAAAATAAGACAAGCAAACAAACAAATGGACATCAACAACAAAACAATCTCTACCAACTTACCATGATTGTTTGGCCAAGAACATGAAGAGAAAGTACTGTAGAATTAATATTTTGTTAACCATGAGACAAAGTAAATCTCCTTGCCCTTACATTATTTCTTTTAGTATTTTGTTTGCATTTAGTATTTGTATTTAGTTACACAGGTAACTACCTCTCACATTCCACAATAGTCATAGATCTGTTCTTAAATTTTTCACATTCTGGAAATAAAATATCAGTGACTTCCCTATCTCATCCATAACCCCTTTCACTGAGGAGAGGGTGAAGTTAGAAAGAGAACATAGACTCATCTCCTTTTCTTAGCATTTCATTGACCAAAACAATTCTCAGAACAACTTTTGATTTCAGCAGAACATTAAATTCACCCAATGAAGGAGATACAAATATGTTATTCTTTAACATAGAAGGGATCAATCTAATGTTTATGTATTAACAATTTTGGTTTTATTTCTAATTTTTTTTAATTTATTTTTATTATTAGTTACATTTTATTAACTCTGTATCCCAGCTGTATCCTGTTCCCTCATTCCCTCCCTATCCCACCCTCCTTCCCTCATCTCCTCCCTGCCCCTTTCCAAGTCCACTGATAGGGGAGTACCTCCTCCCTTTTCATCAGTCCCTGTTTTATCAGGCATCTTCAAGACTGTCTGCAAAGTCCTCCTCTGTGGACAAGCAGGGCTGCTCCTCCCTTGGCGGGTGGAGGGTCAAGGAGCCTGCCATTGAGTTCATGTCAGAAATAGTCCCTGTTCCCCTCACTAGGACACTCATTTGGTTACTGGGCTACCACGGGCTACATCCAAGCAGAGGTTCTAGGTTATATCCATACATGGTCCTTGGTTGGATAAACAGTCTCATATAAGAACCCTGTGCCCAAATATATTTGGTCCTTGTGGAGCTCCTATTCTTTCCATGTCATACTAACTCCCCCTTCTTTCATATGATTCCCTGCACTCTCCCAAAGGTGTGTTTATGTGTCTTAGTATCTGCTTTGATACACCGCTAGGTCGAGTCTTTCAGAAAGAGATGCTCAACATCCTTAGCCATCAGAGAGATGAAAATCAAAATGACCCTGAGATTTCACCTTACACCCATCCAAATGGCTAAAATAAAAAACTCAAGTGACAACACCTGCTGGAGCAGTTGTGGAGAAGGAACCCTCTTCCATTGCTGGTGGGAATATAAACTGGTACAACCACTTTGGAAATCAATCTGGTGCTTTCTCAGACAATTAGGAATAGTGCTTCCTTAAGAACCAGATATACCTCTCCTAGTCCAAAAGTTGTTCAAGTACACAACAAGGACATTTGCTCAACCATGTTTGTAGCAGCTTTACTTCAAATAGCCAGAACCTGGAAACAACCCAAGTATCCCTCAGTTGAG
This sequence comes from Psammomys obesus, assembly GCF_907164565.1. Taxonomy (NCBI): domain Eukaryota; kingdom Metazoa; phylum Chordata; class Mammalia; order Rodentia; family Muridae; genus Psammomys; species Psammomys obesus. Next base: position 17,149,136 of record NW_026596166.1, on the reverse strand, counting down.
AAATGGATACAGAAATTGTGGTATTTTTACACAATGGAATACTACTCAGCAATCAAATCAGGAAATTGGCAGGCAAATGGTGGGATGTAGAAAAGATCATCCTGAGTGAGGTATCCCAGAAGGAGAAATACACACATGGTATATACTTACTTATATAGACCTGTAAGATATGATAAACATAATGAAATTTATACACCTAAAGAAGATAAACAAGAAAGAAGACCCACGGTAAGATGATCATTCTTCACTTAGAGAGACAAATGGGATGGACATTAGACGTAGGAGAAAACAAGTATTACCAGTTTTATCCATCCCATGAGAAAATGATTAAGAAAAAAAAAAGAGTATGGGTTAACTACATGCAGCACAAATATAGCATATTATATGGTGTCACAGTATTATAAAAGAGTAGTATAAAATACAATAGAATAGTTGGAAGCTTTCCAAGCACACCACCATAAATGAGAAAAAAAAAATAGTAACCCAGAATTAAAGACGGTACTTGTATGGAAAGACAGATTGTAAATGTTCCTTTGATTGAGTAGCACACAAATGTGTACAATTATATTCTGTCAATTTTTTACATGTGTGAAAAAAAATAAATTCATGTGATCTCATCTAATACAGTGGCAAACAAGATTATATATAAGTTTAACCATTTCACAGTGTATACAACTATTGAAATAGTAATCTCAACACCACACATAATTATAATTTTGACATGTAAAACCAATAGAAATATATATTAAAATGTCATAAAATTAATAGTGTTTACAAAGACAATGATATTTTGATGGATATTTTACCAGTATTTGTTTTTTATACTTAATTAAATGTTATAAGTTAGCCTACATGGCATCTTTTTCTGTTTCATGACTTTTGAGTCCTTACCTTCTCCATGCACTTGTACATATATTTCATTTCATGTGTGGTCAACTTACTAAAAGTGAACTATACTTGGATGAAGTTCCTCTTTAACCTCACAGGGATTACTTTTTTTCAAAGAGTAAGGTAAATTGTTCATTAGTTTTGCTTTTGTTTGTTGTTAATATTTATTTTACTATTATATAGTTTATTCTTTGGTTTTTCTTATCACTAATAACTTCTAATTTAATTTATCTACTAACTCTGGATTCTAAAGAAACATTCTTTGAAATTTATTGCTGAGAAAATCTCTCAGTTGGAGGCAGCTCCAAAATGGTAAGATGAAACTGAGGCTAGAGAAAGTCACTTTTGATAAGGTTTGCTTGTTGTTATTTTGAAATAGGACATCTCTTCTTCCATTTGTTCTCTTCTTTCTGGTTAAATGAGTAGGTGAGAAGGCAACATTTGTGACTGCAGAATTTATTGTATATCCACCAAGGAAAGGTCAAACACTTGTATTGACAACAACCAAGTTCCTAGATATTCTTATTCTGGAATTAACTATGAAATCTATAGCAAGAGAGTTCACTGCTTGACGTAACTGAAAAATATTGCTTGAAAAAGTACAAGAAGAGGCATTTGCTTTATTTTGGCTAAAATCAATCTTGATGACATATGATGAGTGTGTTACTCAGAAGAAGAATAATGACCATTTATGAATATGTACACATTTACAATCATTAGATCCTATACCTTCAATTACTCACATAAAATATATATTTTTAAAAGTGAAAAATTGAAAGGAGAATGAGATGTGTAGACATATTTGAAAGAAGCAAAATGCTGGGCAGAAACTAAGAGCAATGCCATTAATGGCTTAGTTTATAGTTTACCAGGTACAGGAAATTTATTTGCATTTGTTTTAGCAAATTAATTAAAGACTGCAAATCCCCAGCAGAATATGTGTTTCCATTTTTTCTTAATTTCTTCTGCTCTTTGTTTTATGCCTGCATGTGCACCTGCATGCCAGAAGTGAGCACAAGATCTCATTACAGATGGTTGTGAGCCACCAAGTCATTGCTGGGAATTGAACTCAGGACCTCTGGAAGAACAGGCAGTGTTCTTAACCTCTGAGCCATCTCTCTAGGTCTGCTCTTTGTTTTCTTAGTGTTGATAATGGTCATCTCTAATGCCTCAAAACATGGTTCTGTTCATTTTGAACCTGTTTGCATCAGAAGACTCATACCTATTTAGAAAAAAATAAAAATACTGAAATACATACCTCTGGGGTGTGGAGAGAAATTGGGATAGGAATCAGATGTGGGAGAACAGGATGGGTAGGGCTAGAAAAGAGAATGAAAAAAAAATCATTGGGAGTACAACTTTGGGATAAGCAGGAAACCTGGAACAGCAAGGCTCCTGGTTGTCTATGGGGTGACCCCAGCTTAGACTCCTAGCAGCTGGAGATATATAGAGCCTGAAGTAGTTCCTTCCTATAACCAGGTGGGACCATCAGTGGAGGGAGGGGGACACTACAGCACCCACAAAACGTTTGACCTAAAATTTTTCCTGCCTATAAGATACGAAGGGAAGATTGAGGGAATAGTCAAACAATGATTGGCCCAACTTGAGACCCACCCCATGGGAGAGAGTCAACCCTTGACACTGCTAATGATCCTCTTCAATGCAGACAGGAGATTATCCAACTGTCTCCTGAGAGGCTCCATCCAGCAGCTGATGGAAACATGCAGCCAAACAATAGGTGGAACTTGGGGAGTATTGTGGAATAGTAGGGGAAAGGATTGAGGGCGTAGGAAGAGTCAAGGACACCACAGAAAGACCTACAGAGTCAACTAACTTGGGGCATAGTGTCTTACAGAGACTGAACCACCAAACAGCATATACGGTGGGACCCAGGTCCCCTACACAAATGTAGCAGATGTGTAGCTTGTTCTCTGTGGGTCCACCAAAAATTGGAGCAAGGGCTTTCTCTTACTCTGGTGATTGCCTCTGGATCCCTTTCCACTAGGTTGGCTGCCTTATCTGGCCTCAGTGGGAGAGAGTTCTCTTAGTCCTGCTGTGAGATGATGTGCCAAGGAAGGTTTTTTACATGTGAGTATTTTAGTACAGTATTATAATATTAAAAATATTTTAAACTAATAGTGTAATTCATACCTTACTGAGGATTGACCAAGCAGTATAAGAACAAGCCAAAGTACTTTCAGTTGCGCAAAAGATGAGAAAATAAGCTGTCCCAAGAGACTGTAATATATAATCTATTAATCAGAATATGAAGATATTAAATGAAAAGAATTTAAATATAGTGATCCAGATATCTACATCCAATTACCTAAATTTTATCAGTTACATAGTATATTAAAATAGGAACATATTCTGTATCAAGTAAATTTTGTAGAAAATAATTGAAGTTTTAGTTATTTCAAAACCTCCAAAATATAACTAGGAAATTTTTTTACAAATCAAGTAAAAAGTACAGTGTATTCATTGGTATCTTTATCTGAAATTTAAGATTTAACTGAATGGATATTATAAAATTCTGAAACACATGTAAATAAATGGCAGGAAAGTATTATCCTATATATTTATGAGTTTTAAGTGCTCTTTGTAAAATAAATTGAATTTATCATTCTAAGCAAACATTTCCCATGTTTTCTTGGATTACTTTAAGTGACTAGAAGATATGCAAAGCCATAGTGGAATTATTGCACATTTTAATTCTTTTGCAGGAGGAATCAATACTCAATTCTCTGTTGACAAAGAGAGTATTATATACAAGATATACCATTAGAGAAATATTTCAGCTTGTTTGGAAACACAGTAAAATGATGGCTGCATTAGTGTCAAGACATTAGCTATATGCTAGTCACCAACAATATGTGACATTAATAAAAAGAAACTATAATGGATTTTCCTTTGGTATCTTTTAATCAAGAATGAGCCGAGATTTGAAATATCTACTTTATTTCTCCATGTCTTCCATGGTTCCTGTCTGGATGTCATATGAGTCTTAATCTGTGTCTTCTTAAATGCTCTCTTGCCTGTGTCTGTATGCTTCTGTGTTCTCAACAAAGGCCTTTGCTCTTTCTTTTATTGAAAATACCGAAAGCATCATATGGGGAAGGAATGAATGATATATACTTTATAGACATCTTTAACACAGTTTTACAAGGGATAAAATCACTAAGTCCAAGTGCCCCAGATAACAAACAAAATGCTGTTAGAAAATATCCATGTTGTGCCCAATATTTGCTTTGGGTGTATTTCTTTTATGAGGATGCTTTCATTCTATTTTCTAATTTTTAGCAAATGATTTTCATAATTCATTTAATTAATGAGTTACTCGTGCATCAAGAGATGGAAAGGTAAATAACTTGATTAAAGCGATGGGTCAAATTAGGTTGTAAGAGTTGATTACACGGAAAATCCAGTGGAAGTAAGTTTGATTCTTATATTGCTCTCCTAAATGCAAGTTAATCAAGCAGGCTGAGTACAATATGAGAGCAGTCTTGAGTTTTAAGTGAACTCAATGTTAATTATTAACCCTGGCTGTGAGGTCTACCAAAGGTTCCATATTCAGAATGTAAGAGTTATTTTCATAACCCTGTTTTGCCACACTAGGGAAGTTTAGAGATTATTGACTTATAAGACTGGTTAGTTAGTTGTACTGGGAACTACTTTCAAAAATATCTCTAACCTCACTAAAATGAATCAATATTAACTGATGAAAGATTATACAACTTTGTAAGAAGCATACAAACTCAAATTGGTCTCTAACTACATGAAAAGCAACTCCCAACAGTCTGTGAAACTAAGAACAAAATAACTTACCTTTGACTTAAAATTGATTTTAGTTGTTGGAAGACACTAAACTAATCAATATCAGTAATAATGGCAAACCCTAGGTTTTATGTTTGGAAGTTCACTAAAATATACTATCTGCATTCAAAGTGATGTGAAATGAATGAATATAATTTCTCTACCATGAGATGCCAATCCAAGCAGCTATGTTGGTGCAAATCAATGCACGCCCGAAGCGATGAATGCTATCCGGTTGATCACATTACCAACAAGTAGTACGAAAATGAATACAAAAAGCAAAGCTCTGAACTTTGGCGAGGAAGCTTTGGCTGAAAGTATAGATGAGGCTATTATAATGTGTGAAATACAAAAGTGAATTTCCAGCAGGGCTTAAGAAATCATGTAGTTGGGGTATCAGTCTCTGCAGGGACCCCAGGGTTCAGGATTTTTGTTTTCTTCCTTTAGGAGCTCTTGTCCCCTCCAGGTCTTTCTCTTTCCCCCTTCTTTCATAAGATTCCTTGCACTCTGCAAAAGTCTGGCTTTGAGTCTCAGCTTCTGCTTTGATACCTTGATCAGTAGAGTCTCCCTGAGTCCATCTGTGGTAGGCTCTTGTCCTATTCCCTGTCTTCTCCTGTTTCCAATGTCTATTGCATTTGCATGGAAAGGGCTCAGATATAGCCCATAGACCCATTCTTCAAGTAGGTTCCCTAGTAAGGGGTGCAGGGACTTTCTCTGGCATGAATTCAGTGACTGGCTCTTTGATCACCTCCCCTGGTGATCACCCCCCCCGGGGGGGGGGTGAAGCCTTGCCAGGCCACAAAGGAAGACAATGCAATGCAACCAGTCCTGATGAGACCTGATAGGCTAAGGTCAGATAGAAGGGGAGGAAGACCTCATCTATCAGTGGACTAGGGGAGGGGCATAGGGTGAGAAAAGGGAGGGAGGGTGGGATTTGGAGGAGACAAGGGAGGGGGACACAGACGGGATATAAAATGAATAAACTGTAATAAGTGATAATAATAAAATTTTTTAAAAATAAATAATTTAGTTAAATCTTGTGGATCTGGCCTAGTCTTTGCAGCTTCTCTGGCTATGAATTCTTTTTTGACCTCCAATGCATTTCCTTGTATGAAGAAAATAACAATGGGAGGTCAATATTTCACAATCAAAGACCACAAAATCATAAACATGAAAAAAAAATGCCTTTTTGTGGATTACCACAACAAATAGAAAACTTCCTTCCTCCTTAGCCCCTCAGCAAACTCTCTTTCATCTCTCTCTCAGTCAGTCATATCCAAAAACTGAATTGTAGGGCATGGATCACCATATGACTGGATGATTTATCAAGGACATCTCTGTGACTATGAATGGAGTTAGCTTCCTTTTCTATAACAAAAAGGATAAACTGAAAAGTTCCACAGGATTCTTAGAAGCAGAAATGCAAAACATGCATAAGCTGGCAGGAAATTAATAAGCTCAAATTTTCATGTAACTTGAGATATACAATAGAATTATATTCAAAAGTCAAGCATAAATTGTACCTATGAAGAGAATTTGTCAAAAAAGACAATGCTTAGTTATAATCCTGTCAATGTGTCATAGTATTGACACATTTTCGTTGTTGTTCTTTAGTGAGGTTCTTTTTTTTCATTCAGAAAATGTAGTAACATGAAAGCATCCAATAATCAAATGTGCAAGATTAGTATATAATAAAAAATATGTATGGTGGATGGCTGTGGTGGTGTACTTTGTTGATCTCATAACTTGGAAGGCAGAGACACATGTCTCTCTGACAGTTTGAGGATAGCCTACTCTATGTAGAGAATTCTAGGCCAGCCAGGGTTTCCTAGTGAGACAGAATCTTAAAATAAAGCAAACTATGAGTGACATAAATAGGGACAATATAACCAAGGATAAAACAATGGAAATGGCACACTGAGATAATACATCACAAACAATTCTACTGTCTTTCAGTCACTATTTTAACAAGTAACAAATAGCCAGACATGTGACAGCACAATGCAGTGCTGCTTGAGAGCACCTTTGAGATTATGTTCATCTTACTCTACAGTGTGTTACAGAGACTTTCTCATATTGATGACAGGAGTTCCCAATCTTATCAATGTATATCATCACCGATTTTCTTTTAGAAGAATCGCAACCATCTATTCTAGCTTACACAGTCATTTACAAGCCCACCTCGCCTTCCTCCAGGGAATAAATGCAATGTCTGTTCCTTGAATCACACTAATTAAAACGAATCCTCTCATTTAGTACAGTGCTGTTTAATGAGTGTTTTGTAAGCTGTGACTTCAAAATCTGTGTGGTACCCTTTGTAGCTTCAACCCTAGTCTCCGCCAGAAAGTAGCTGTTCAGATAGTATTGTGCCTTTTTTTTTAAGTGATGATTTCTCAGTATCTTTTAGTTCATGAACATATATATGCAATAAAAAAATGACTTTTTGGTAACACATTAAGTTAAATTATGCTGTGAATAGTTGCATAGACTTGATACCAACCAGTGAAATATATAAAGCCTAACAGTGGGACATCCTAAAAGACAAACGATTCTCCCTCCTCCAGCAGCTATCACCTGCAATAACTCAATAACAGCAAGTTCCCATTTGCAGTTCTGTCTGCCTGGAACTTGTGCACATTTAGGACATGTTGTAAAATGATAACTGGCATTGAGTTCATGAGGGAAATGGCCATACCATGTCCAGAAGACAGTACTTCTCCCTGTCTTCCAGCTCTTATATATGTTCTGCTGTTTATAAACTTTATTTTATTTTTATTAATTACAGTTTATTCAGTTTCTGCTTCCTAATGTAATTAAATGTTCAGATATCTCCAAGCAACAAATAATTGTTCTGATGGACTTATCTCCTTCAGAGACCAAATACTCAAGTGCAAAATATCTGCAGAAGCTATTCCACTCCATTTCAGATAGTCCATCTGAAAAGTAAGACCACATAATTGAGACAATAAATCCCTGTTTTGTCTCATCACAATATATGGTACACAAAGCCAGGGTTTATTATCTAAGCTATTTTATTCTTGATAGGTTCATATCCTTCAATAGACATCTAGAACACACTGTGGCCATTATGGCCATTAAAAAAAAAGTTTATTAAATTAATTATGAATGAGAGTTTAGACTGTTTTCTAGAGCTCAAGAACATTTTTGTGATCTTTATTCCCTATTCTGAACTTGTATGGGTAAATACACAAGGATAGAATTAATAAGATGCTTACATTAGAAGACAGAGCCAAATGATTTTCTAAATTAGCATAAAATATACATTCCTGCATATTCTTCCTCTGTGGCCTGGCAAGGCTGACCCCCCATTCCAAAGGAGAGATGATCAAAGAGTCCACCTCTGAATACATGTCAGAGATAGGCCCTGCATGTAGGGAGCCCACATGGAGACTGAGCTGTGTTCTATAACTGAGCAGGGGATCTAGTCTCTGTGTATGGTCTTTGGTTGGAGTACCAGTCTCTGCAGGCCTCCCCGGGATCAGAATTTTTTGGCTTTATTGGTCTCTTTGTGGAGATGAGACCTGACAGGCTAGGGTCAGATAGTAAGGAAGGAGTACCTCCTTTATAAGTGGATTAGGATTAGGAGAGAGGTATAGGGGGAGAAAAAGGAGGGAGTGGGGACTATAAGGAGAGAGGGAGGGGCTACAGCCAGGATACAAAGTGAATAAATTATAATAAATAATAAATCAGTAAAAAAGAAAAAATGTACATTCCTGCAAGCAGAACTCAAAGAAAACTAGAGGTTTTTCCATACTTGTCATTCTCTATTACTTTCATTTCAGTGTGCACAGGAGAACCTTACATTTTATTTTATTTGCATTTCTGATGTCTTGTGAGGAAGGTTTTAATATAGTAACTGGTTTCTGGGTTTTTTCCTTATTAACAGTAAATCTTTAACTCATAGTTCAGTTGAGGTTTATTTGTTTTGCTTACTGATTTTAAGTATTTCTTTATTTTTTCATATATATTAATTAGATATATTATGTTATAATATTAAATGTTATTATATGTTAAAACACTATATATTATATCTAATATATTAGAAAAATTAAATATCAGAAACCACTTCTCTTTCCCTCTGGCTTCCTTTTCACATTCAATGATATGTTAAGCAGATCAGAAATGTTAACATTCCGTTTCATATTATTATTTTCAGATATTTTATGTACTGTGCTTAAAGAATCTATGCACAAATTGAAGACATAAACTCAGTCCTCTAAAGCTTCCTTGTTCTATCATACGTAGTTTTATTCCAACACATCAGTCAGTTTGTGTGTTATGTGAGACAGAAATAATTTGAATGTGAAAGGAGGAAGATAACATATCACATTTTGCTTATTTACAACTACCATTGATCAAACTGTCATTTCCCCATGCACTACATCAAAGCATCTCACTGTGGTACCCCCTGTGTTTCCAGCCCTCATCACTGCTCACCTGCTTTTTTGCCAGCAGCTACCTAGTCAGTCTCTATTTGCAATGAATGTTCAAAAACATAGCTCATCGCTTTGGTTGCCGTATGCTGTGTTTCTTAGGTATTAGTAAGATTAAAGTGGTATCATTTTCACAAACCTGTACCTTTAAGTTATGTAGTCATCAACAGAATGATAGCTAATTAGATTTCTAGCTATAAATTATGAACACATAAATAATCTATATAAATGACGTTAGAACATGGTCCTTTAAAATATGCTTAACATAATGATGTTTTTATGTTTTACTGAATACCATTTGTGACAAGTAAAAATTTTATAGTAAAATATTTACTGTGAGTATTGTCTAAAAAGTTGCATAATTTGTGCTCTTGATATTTTAATCGCTGATACTAAATAAACATAAACAGAAATGTAAATGTTCTTCTAGCAACAAAGTCTTATTGTACAGTCTTTATCGATCCTCATAATTAAATTTAATTTTCTGGAAAGAATTTTTCTTATCAGTACTTAACCCAAATGTGTGGAAGAGTTCATCAAAACAAAGACCAACACAGTAATTTGTCTTATAAAATTGTCTTAAAAAATACATTAAATAATGGGGAGCAATTGTAATTTTTTTTCAAAGTTTATAAACATAAATATTTATTGTATTTTTTATTATCTTAATATTAATCACAGGTTATTTACTTTGTATCCCAGCCTTAGCCCCCTCCCTCATTCCCTCCCAAACCCACCCTGCCTCCTTCATCTCCTCCCTGTCCAAGTCCACTGCTAAGGGAGGTCCTCTTCCCCTTCCATCTGACTCTAGCTAATCAGATATCTTCAGGACTGGCTGCAGTGTCCTCCTCTGTGGTCCAGCAAGGCTGTTCCTCCCTCAGGGAGTGGGGAGGTGAAGGAGCCAGTGATTGAGTTCATGTCAGAAATAGTTCCTGTTCCCCTTACTAGGGTGCCCACTTGGATACTGAGCTACCATGGACTACATCTGAGCAGGGGTTCTAGGTTATATCCATACATGGCCTTGGTTGGAGAAACAGTCTCATAGAGGACGCCTGTGCCCTGATAGATTTTGTCCTTGTGGAGCTGCTGTCCTCTCCAGTCATATTAACTCCCCCTTTTATCCTATGATTTTCTGTACTCTACTGAAGGCTTGGTTAAGATTCTCAGCATCTGCTTTGATACACGGCTAGGTAGAATCTTTCAGAGGTCCTCTGTGGTAGGCTCCTGTCCTTTTTCTTTTTTCTTCTACTTCCCATGTTCATCCAATTTGTCTTTCTAAGTGTGGATTGATCATTTTACCCGGTCCTCTTTCTTGTTTATCTTCTTTAGGTGCACATATTTTAGTATATTTATCCTATCTTATAGGACTATATAAGTGAGTATATACCATGTGTGTCTTTCTGCTCCTGGGATACCTCACTTAGGATGATATTTTCTAGATCCCAAAATTTGCTTGCAAATTTAATGATTTCCTTGTTTTCAATTGGTGAGTAGTAGTAAATGTACCACGATTACTGTATCCATTCCTCAACTGAGGAACATCTGGGTTGTTTCCAGGTTCTGGCTATTATGAATAAAGCTGCTACAAACATGGTTGAGCAATGTCCTTGTTGTGTACTTGAGCATCTTTTAGATATATGCCTAGGAGTGGTATAGCTGGGTCTTGAGGAAGCACTATTCCTAATTGTCTGAGAAAGCCCCAGTTTGATTTCCAAAGTGGTTGTACCAGTTTACATTCCCACCAGCAATGAAGGAGGGTTTCCCTTTCTCCACAACCTCTCCAGCATGTGTTATCACTTGAATTTTTAACCTTTGCCATTCTGATGGGTGTAAGGTGAAATCTCAGGGTCATTTTAATTTGCATCTCTCTGATGGCTAAGGATGTTAAGCATCTCTTTAGGTGTTTCTCTGCCATTCTATATTCCTTTACAGAGAATTCTCTGTTTAGCTCAGTACCCCATTTTTTTAAATTGGATTGCTTGATCTATTGCTTTGTAATTTCTTTAGTTCTTTATATATTCTGGATATTAGCCCTCTGTCAGATATAGGGTTGGTGAAGATCCTTTATCAGTCTGTAGGATGTCATATAAACATAAATTTTGTATGTTAGTAATTTCAGCCAAATGCAGATGTATGTGACAGTTGATGATATTACTTTTGAATGCAATGTCTCTTCTCATTTCTTCTTAAAAAAGTATTTCTTTTTTTATGTACTTGGAGGGTAAGAGATAACGGCATATTTTTTTTCCATATTTTTCACATAACACATGGCAATGCTGAGCACACAGCACTGCTTAATCAACTTTCACTTAATTAATGAGCACTAGCTACTCTGCCAACTGTGCACACCATGTTCCCAAAGCACCATTTAAACCCATTAGGGACATGTGGTGAGAGACAACAGGAGCTAAAGCAGACTGTAAGAGGACTTGAATGGCCCCAAGTTATTTAAATAACCATTCAGATCCACCTGAAACTTATCTTTTAACTCTGCTAATAACCACACAAGAGGTTTTAAAATGACCATTTATCAAGCAGTAAACTTTACACTTTTAAACTCACATTATTTTAAATAGTACATTATTAAATATATGTGTGTACAATATGCAGATAAAATTAATGTTAACCAAATTAACTAATATATTTCAGACTATTTTATTTTATTTTTCTTATCCTTCATAATCCATTCATTTTGTAGTTCAATGAACAATATATTGAAGGCTCTGCATACAGGACAAATAAGGAACGCGGATGCTTTTTTCATGTTTTTAAAATTATTTTATTTTTTAAAAACATTTATTTATGCTTTTATTATGCTTTGCATGCATGCCTGTACACCAGAAGAGGGCATCAGATACCATTATAGACAATTGTGAGCTGCTATCTAGGTGCTGGAAATTAAACTCAGGACCTCTGGAAGATTAACCATTGCTCTAAACCTCTGAGCCATCTCTCCAGCTCCTTTTTTATTAATTACAGTTTATTCACTTTGAATCCCAGCTGCGGCCTCATCCCTCATTCCCTCCCAATCCCATCCTCCCATCCTCATCTCCTCTCACTCTCCTCCCCAAGTCCATTGATAGAGGAGGTCCTCTTACCTTTCCCTCTGATCCAAGCCTATTAGGTCTCATCAGGACTGACTAAATTGTCTTCCTCTGTGGCCTGGTATGGCTGCTTCCCCCTCAGGGGGAGGTGATCAAAGAGCCAGCCACTGAGTTCATGTCAGACACAGTCCCTGTTCCCGTTATTAGGGAGCCCACTTGGACACTGAGCTTTCATGGGCTATATTTGTACAGGGGTTTTGGCTATTTCCATGCATGGTCCTTGGTTGGAGTATCAGTCTCAGAAAAGACCCCTGGGCCCAGATTTATTTTTGGTTCTGTTGCACTCTTTGTGGAGCTCTTGTCCCTTCCAGGTCTATCTCCCCCTTCTTTCATAAGATTCTCTACACTGTGTCCAAAGTTTGATGAGTCTCAGCATCTACTTTGATACCTTGATGGGTAGAGTCTTTCAGAGGCCCTCTGTGGTAGGTTCCTGTCCTGTTCCTTGTTTTCTGCCTCTTCTGATGTCGAAGGCATCAGACTGTGGATTGATCATCTTACCTAGAATCCTCCTTCTTGCTTAGCTTCTTTAGTTGTACAGATTTTAGTATATTATATATTTAATATCCTCTTATAAGTGAGTATATACCATGTGTGTCTTTTTGTTTCTGGGATACCTCACTCAGGATGCTCTTTTCTAGGTTCTACCATTTTTCTTCAAATTTCATGATTTTCTTGCTTTTAATTGCTGAGTAGTATTCCATTAGTAAATGTACCACAATTTCTGTGTCCATTCCACAGTTGAGGGACATCTGGATTGTTTCCAGATTCTGGGTATTATGAATTAATCTGCTACAAACATGGCTGAGCAAATGTTCTTGTTGTGTACTTGAGCATATTTTGGATATATGCCTAGGAGTAGTATGGCTGGATCTTGATGTAGCAGACTATTTTTCTTACAAGTAGTCTAACCAGAACAACTATCTGCCTGACTTTAAGGGAGGGGGTCCCCTTCTCTTCCCCTTCTCTATAGAGTAAGGAAAGACAGAGGAAACAGGGAGGATAAGACCCAGAATACAGGAGGTAGGATGCTATAACCTGGATGTAAAATAAGAAATAAAAATTAATATTAGAAAAAGCAAATACTGACTGTGTCTTGCAGTGTTGCTTTTATTACATAGAACTAACAGTTTTGAAAAGTCTTCAGTATTATAAATTAACACATATATTGCTTGAAATTCCACTTCTAGTTACATAAAACAAATGAAACAAAAGTACGTGCTCACATATAGCACAATTTGTACTAGTTTAAAATTGTAAAGGAGAAGTGATATACTTAAAATATCAAAATAACTGTTAAACTTAAACATTGCATACATGCATGAAATTGTCAAAACATGAAAGATGTTCTAAAAATCCTGGAAAGTAAATTGTTTAACAAAAAAAAAATTGTAATTATTGCATGTGTTTCAATGAATAATAATTCCCTGCTGAGGAATGATTGTCCTTTGAAATCTGTATGAATTTGACAAAATTATTCTGAAAAAGCCTCTCAGCAAAGAAAAATACTGTGAATCTATGGGGGTAGCTCTACCAGACCACAGAGTAAGAGGATCCTGGCAGTCCTGATGAAACTTGATAGGCAAGGGTCAGATAGTAGGGGAGGACTCCCACTTTTTAGTGGACTAGGGGATGTAGATAGAGGGAAAGAGGAAGGAAGTTTGGGACCAGGAAGAGATGAGGGAGTGGGACACAATTGAGATACAAAGTGAATAATTTGTAAAATAATAATAATAATAATAATAATAATAATAATAATAATAATAATAAAATACTTAAAAAAAAAAGACATGATGACCTTCATAACCACCACTGTCCTCTATCAGAAAAAATGAAAATCCCTCCAGTTACCTTGGCTCTTCTAGAGGCTGGAGGGTGCTAGGCCACTTTGTGGTAGTGAAAGGAATTATAGCATTTTTTTTTCTTCTTTTCTTTTCTTTGTATATTGAACTCAGAGATAAACTGTGCCTTTATATATAGAATTTACCAACATGTACCTGTCTACTTTCTCTTGTTTAATAAAAAGAAAAATAAACAAATAAAAGAGATGGGGGTACAGAAAGTCAGAAAAGGTTGGTTTTTGGGTGTGTGGGGGTGTTAAGTGGGTATTTGACAACATAGCTTCTCCTTTGGCATGTTTAATTGTGATATTTAGTGGACTTCTTGCATTTTACGGTGATACTTTTAACACACAATTCTCTTTAATGATGACTTGAGGCCTTCTACCTCCTGGGAGAATCAGCAGAAGCTACAAAGTTTTATTTACAGTTGACATCCTCTGTTGTAAATTTATTTTTACTGTTTTTATTTTATATTTTGGTTTTCACTGGAAAAAATACTGTACAAGGTGCTTTGTTACAATAAAACCAATGTGTACACAAAGGAACTGATGTTTTTCTGTCAGATTAGAAGCTCAGTATGACCTTCTAAGTTTGACCTGCATAATGTCATCATGTCAAACTTTGTCTCCCTAACTTTGTATTTCTTGATGCACACTTTGCAGGATGACCTGAGGGCTATGCAGATTTACTTAAAAGGATTTGAATCATGTCAATGTCACCATGGTATCATTTACCTAGGCAATAACTGTTGCTATGTATGTGTTCATCTTGTGAAAACCGTCTACTCATAATTTGTGTACTTTGTAGGATACATAAATAATTTTTACCTTTCCAAAAGACATATAATTAAACAGATATACTAAACAGTGTGACTCATAAAAAGGAATCATATATTCTTGTTTTAATTATTTAATGTATGTGTGAAATTTTAAAATTAGAATCAAAAGTGAAAAATAGATTAGTAATTTAAATAACATCTGGTGAAGAGCTTAAAATTTAATTACTCTTAAATAATAGAATCACAAATAATAGCTTAACTGTGTTGTTTTCTGTCTTATAAGTGTATTTTGAGAATTTCCTTGCTTTCATGTCTCCCTGAATATTGTTATTCCTGAAGAATGACATACCAATTCCTTTGAATCTGTTTAATGATTAGAGGGTCACTCCAGATATCTGATGTATCCTGAGACAGAGAGAACATAAAAACTATATTCTGATCTTTAGTTTTTCCAAAAGATATACAGAAAAATATGGAAAATCTTGACTTCAGTATATCTCATAGAAGTTAGCTGTAAAACTGACATTCTCTTTATAAAAAATACCCAAGTGCTTTAGGTAAGTGCTCATTCTCTTCATATGTTTTCTTTTTGCTAGTCTTTCTCACATTAATTTCTTTCCCTTTTACTCTGTCCTTTTTATCCTTTGACCCTAGATTCAGAAAGGCAAGTACATAGAGAGGTGAGGCTCATTGAGGAAGTAATGAGTGAGCAGGAAGAGAGTGCCTCTGAACATCCTATATACTTCCTCTCAACCTTCAACCTCATTCTATGGATCCTTCCGTTTCCTTAAGGCAGCTCTTGACCTCTGATATTAGCCACAATGCATACAGCTAAATTTTAAACTTCATGACTTAGTGTATGTACATGTCTGTATGCTCATTTATCTGGAGGTCAGAAGAACTGAGTGAGTCAGTTCCTGCCTTTTTATTGTGTGCACCCCAAGGATCATACTTAGGGAAACAGGTAGTTATAATTACAGGTGAAGGCTGAGCCTTTATTCTATTAGACATCTCCGACCCACATTTAAAAAAAAAAAGTCTCAAAACAGCCTGCAATGTACACCAGGATCAGTGTTGTTAGCAGATTTTTTTTCTCTTTTTTATTTTTATTAATTACATTTTATTGGTTTTGTATCTCAGCTGTAGCCTCCTCCCTATCCCCTCCCAAGCCCACCCTCCCTCCCTCTTCTCCTATGCCCCTCCTCCAGTCCATTGATAATGTAGGTCCTCCTCCCCTTCCATCTGACCATAGCTTATCAGGTCTCATCAAGAGTGGCTTATTTGTTTTTCTCTATGGACTGGTAAGACTGCTCCCTGCTCAGGTGGAGGTGATCAAAGAGCCAGCCCATGAGTTCATGTCAGAGATATTCCCTGTTCCTATTATTGGGGAATCCTCTTGGACACTGAGATGCCATGGGCTACTTCTGTGCAAGGGTTCTAATTTATCTCCATGAATGGTTGGTCATTGGTTGGAGTATCAGTCTCAGAAAAGACCCCTGTGCCCAGATTATTGGTACTCTTGCTCTCATTGTCGAGCCCCTATCCCATTCAGGTCTTTACAACTCCCCCTTCTTTCATAAGTTTCCTTGCACTCTGCCAAAAGTTTGGCTATGAATCTCAGCATATGTTTTGATACCCTGATGAGTAGAGTCTTTCAGAGGCCCTCTGTGATAGGTTCCTGTCCTTTTCCCTGTTTTCTCCCTCTTCTGATGTCCATCTCATTTGCCGTTGTGAATGAAGATTGAGCATCTTACCAGGGTCCTCCTTCTTGCTTAGCTTCTTTAAGTGTACAGATTTTAGTATGATTATCCTATATTATATGTCTAATATTCACTTATAAGTGAGTATATACCATTTGTGTCTTTCTGCTTCTGGGATACCTCACTCAGGATGATCATTTCTAGATCCAGCCATTTGCCTGCAAATTTCATGCTTTCTTTGTTTCTAATTGCTAGGTAGTTTTCCATTGTGTAAATGTACCACAAAACTAATTTATTTACATTTTTATATCTCTTTCTTCCTACTCTGAAGGCTTAGATTCTTCACCAAACCTTCATTATTTAGAGTTCTTAAGCACCTTTACCTCCCTTCCAACTCCCCACAACCCCCACACTCTCACAACCTTAGGTAGGAGATGAGTAGAGAAAACATCTGTAGTCCTCTTTTATCTACTACTTGCTGATTAGGGTCAATGGTCTTTAGGGGATTACCAGACTCAGTCCTTAGGATACCAGCAGTCCAGTTCAAAGGCCAACAAAAAGCAGCAACACAAAGTCAGCAAAAGCTGCAAGACCCAGTTGGATTGTCTGAAGAAGCTCTGCAAAGTCAAGTGCTGAAGCACAAAGATCACTGCAACAATTTTCTTCCAAAAAACGAAGTTTCACTGTGTGTGAGCCTCTATATATGACCTCTCCTCAGAGTCCACCCACAGATGTTCTTTGCAGGCCAAAGTCATGCCCCTTGTCAGTGAGAGCGCACAGCAAAACATCACGTGCCCGCTCACCAGCCAACCTGGGCAAAATGTCACATGCCCAGGTTGCAGCAAAACATCACATGTCAAAACTCAGGCTTCAAGGATACAAGAAATTTTCTCTTCACTACTCCACCCCAATTGCTTCCAAAACCCCAACACCAGGTAGGAAAGAGATAGTGTTAGTGGGTGAGAAACTCAGTTCTCTTAGCAACTTCCTGTTGGTTAGGGACGCTAGGTTCCTTGGAGCCAGTCCAATCCCTTTTGCAGGAGATCTCTAACTTCTTGTCTCACTTCAACAACAGCAACAGGAATGGAAGGGGGAAGCAGCAGTAGCCTCGCTCTTTCCCTGAGCTCCTGGACACTCTGAGCTATGGCATTTATTCTCTCTCTCTGGAGTCCTCAGATTTAAACTATCTGCAGCTGGCAAAGACCCCCTCTCAGAACCCGCTTGAGGCAAATAGTCTGCTGCTGTAGACTATCTAAATCAGTCTTACATCCCACATCTGTGACTAAAACAATCAAAAAAGATGTTGATGCCCATAACAGAGTATTTTCAGTATCCCCTATCCTGTGATTACAGGTCTATACCACCATAGTTGGCCTCTGAACCATAATAGTCATCTAAAATATGACTACTTATTTTGGATCTCAGGAACATTTTCTGGTTGTCATAAATAGTCAGGAGTAACAGAACACTGTATAGTTGCTGAGTAAGTGCCAACATTAAGAGACAATGAAGCTATGACCAGCACTGTTTTTTTTTTTTTCTAAATTTTATCATAATCATATGAATTACATTAGGCCAAATATAACAAATTTTGTGTTATGAAGACTTTATATTTTTATGTATTATGATCAATTTATTATAGTTTTTATTTCACATCAGCTTAAATTTCAAGTTATACATTTTTAATTTAAAATATATTCTTCTCTCACACAAATACACCCCAACCATGGTTTCCTTTTTCCACTCTTTCTGGCTCTTCCCACTTCTCTCTAGCTTCAGCTCCCTTTGGAAAAGACCAAGCCTCAAAGAGACAACAGCCGAAACTGACAAAACAAGATACAGTAAGACATGGCAAACTCCTCATGTCAAGGTTGGATACGTCAACCCAATAGGAAGAAAAGAGAATCAAGAAAGGGTGAAAGAGTAAGAGAAATATCTGCTCACTCTAGCAGTCCCACAAAACACCGAGCTAACAGCTGTAGGATATACCCAGAGAACCTGATGCAGAGCCATGAAGGCCCTGTGCTTGCTACTTGAGTCTCTGTGAGCCCATGTGTACCCTAATTAGTTCATTCAGTGTACCATGTTCTTCTGATGTCCTTTATCCCTAAACTCATAGAATCTTTCTGTCCCCTATTCTTCATGATTTCCTGAGGTCTGATGGAAGGAGCTTAATGATATGTCCAATTTAAAGTCTTCCTCCACATAATGTTTGGCAATTGCTTTTATCCACTGCTGAATCTTTCTTTCTTTCTTTCTTTCTTTCTTTCTTTCTTTCTTTCTTTCTTTCTTTCTTTCTTTGCTTTTCTTTCTTTTGGGCCAGTTGTGTTTGCTTCTATTCTACATCTCTAGTCCATCTATTCTCCATGTCCTGGCCATCCAACCAATGTCAGGCATTGCCCTCTATGGTGGCATGGTCCTCAAGTTAAATCAGACATTGGTTGGCCACTCCCACAAGATATTTACTACCATTTCCACAGCACATCTTGCAGTCAGGACATATTGTAGGTCAAAGATTTTGTGGCTGGGTTGGTGTCCCTGCCTCCCCCCATTAGCCTGCAAAGTGCCTGTACCTTACCTCACCAAATAGACTAGAATATAAAGGTGAAGACTCCATGCAGAAACCAGTCTGACCTCTCCACATTCTATAAGCTATGTGGATGTTGTCCTCGGCAATGCGGCCTGCAAAGAGCAACTCTTTGTACTAGCATCATCCTGGAATGTTTGAGAATTTCCATTGGTACTCCTTGACCAACAACTCAACCTATTGCAACCCTGTCCTTCCACTGGGAGCTTTGCCTGGCTACAAGACAAGGCCAGTTCATATTCCAAATTTTCCATTATTAGGATTCCTCACTATGATCAACCTCATAGGTTTCCAGGAAGTTTTGACTCTACTAGGTCTTCATACCAGCCCCCAAGTGGCCCCCTCTAACTCCATCCATCTCACCTCATACTCTGATTCAATCCCATCCCCCTCAACCTGATCCCTTTAGCTACCATCCCTAGCAGCCTCCCAATGCACCCAAAAAGTCCATTTTTTCCCCTTCCTAGGAGATTCACACTCCCCACCCCACAGTAGCTCTTCTTTTTATCTAGCCTTGCTGGATCTATGAATTGTACTTTGGTAATCATTTACTTAACAGCTAATATTCACATATAGATGAGTACATACCATGTTTGTCTTTCTGGGTCTGAGTTACCTCACTCAGGATGATTTTTATTTAGATCTACCCATTTGCCTATAAATTGCATGATGTTATTTGTTTTTCAACAGCTTGTATAATGCACTGTTGTGTAAATGAACTACATATTCTTTATCCATTTTTTGGTTGACAAACATCTATGTTGTTTCCAAGTCCTGGCTATTATAAATTAAACCATAATAAACATAAGTGTTCTTGTGCTAGGATGGGGAGTCCTTTGGGTATGTGCCTGAGAGTTGAATAGCTGGGTCTTCCGGTAAATTGATTCCTAACTTTTTGAGGAACAACATGTTAATTTCCATAGTGGCTGTACACTATGCACTCTCTCCAAGAATGGAGTGCTCCCATTGTTCCACATCCTCATTAGCATGAGCCACTTGTATTGTTGGTCTTAGCCATTCCTATGGGTGAACAATTAACTCTCAAAATATTTTTGATATGCATTTCCATGATGGCCAAGGATGTTGAAATTTCAGTAAATGTTTCTCAGCCATTTGAGATTCTTCTATTGAGAATTTTCTGTTTAAAAATACCTCATTTTTAATTCGATTTGTTAATGTCTAGCTTTTTAAGTCCTATATTGGTTGTGGAGTTTGTAAAACTCTTTTCCTATTCTGTAGGCTGCAACTTCATCCTTTTTATGGTATTTGTGTAGTGGAAGCTTTCAGTTTCATGAGGTCCAAGTTAATTGTTGCTCTGAGGGTGTTATTAGTTATTATTGAAACAGAAGTTTCAAACTTTCTCTTCTTTTTTTCTTTTTTTTAATTTTTATTTTTTTAATATTAGTTAGAGTTTGTTAACTCTGTATCCCAGCTGTATCCTGCTCCCTCATTACCTCCCCAATCCCACCCTCCCTCCCTCATCTCCTCCCTGCCCCTTTCCAAGTCCACTGATAGGGTAGAACCTCCTGCCCTTCCATCTGATGCTGGTTTATCAGGTGTCTTCAGGACTGTCTGCAAAGTCCTCCTCTGTGGTCTAGCAGGGCTGCTCCTCCCTGGGGGAGGGGTAGGTCAAAGAGCCTGTCATGGAGTTCATGTCAGAAACAGTCCCTGTTCCCCTTATTAGGGTATTGAACTACCAAGGGCTATATCTGAGCAGAGGCTCTAGGTTGCATCCATACATGGTCCTTGTTTGGAGAAACAGTCTCATAAAAGACCCCTGTGCCCAGATATATCTGGTGTTTGTAGAACTCCTGTCCTCTCCAGGTCATATTGACTCCCCCCCCCCCGCTTTTTTTTAATTCTCTCTACTCTGCTGAAGGTTTGGATATGAGTCTCAATATCTGCTTTAATACACTGTTAGGTTGAGTCTTTCAGAGGCCTTCTGTGGTAGGCTCCTGTCCCGTTACTTGTTTGCTCCTACATCCAATGTCCATCCCATTTGTCTTTCTAAGTGATGATTGACCGAACTTTCTCTTCTATGAGAGTTACTGTATGTGGTTTTATGTTGTGGTCTACTTAAAATTGAGTTTTGTGAAAGGTAATGCATATGGATCTATTTATTTGAATTCTACACACACATATCCAGTTTGACAAGTATCACTTTTGGAAAATGTTCCTTTTACGCCATGTGTATTTCTGGAAAAATATCAATTGCCCATAGGTGTGTGGATTTATGTTTGGGTTGTCAATTGGATTTCATTGTTCAATTTGTCTCTTTCATGCCACCACCATGCAGTTTTCATTAATAAAGTTCTGTAGTAAAATTTGAAGTTAGGAATGGTGGTACTGTCAGCAGATCATTTCTTTCAGAATTGTTTTAGATATCCCGAGGTTTTTTATTTTCCATATGATGTTGAGTTTTTTCAAAGTCTGTAAAGCATTGTGTTAAAATTTTGATGAGGATGGTCAGCTCAGTTTCCATGGGAGTTTCCCAGTAATGGGAGCAAGGTCTCTGTCATACCTGTTCTTTGATCACCTCCCCCTGGCGAGATGGTGTTACTAGGCACCAGAGAAAGAGGATCCAGATAGTCTTGATAAGATTTGATGGTCTAGGGTCAGATAGTAGAAGAGGAGAACCTCCCCTATCAGTGAACTATGAGAGGAACATGAAGGGAGCAACAGAGAGAGGGATGGTGAGACGGAGAGGAGATGGGATGGCTACAGCCAGGATAAAATGTGAATAAATTGTAATCAATGATAATAATAGAATAAAAAGTACTTTAGCCCACAAAAAATTTGATGAGGATTGCACTGACTGTGTCGATTGCTATTGGTAGGATATCAATTTTTGATATGTTAATCCTATGATCCATGAACATGGGAGATCTTTCCATCCTCTGATCTTCTTCAATTTATTTCTCAAAGACTTGAAGGTTTTGTCATATAAGTCCTTCACTTGCTTGGTTAGAGCTACCCAAATTTACTTTATATTATTTGAGGTTACTGTGAAAGGTGTTGTTTTCCTGATTTATTTCTAAGTCCATTTGTTATTTATGTAAAAAGGCTTGCTATTTTTTTTTATTCTTAATCTTGTATCCAAATACTTTGCTGATAAAGTGTTTATCAGCTGTATGAGTTCCCTGAAGGAATGTCTAGGGTGACTTATGTGTAAAATCATATCATCTGCAAATAATAATACATTGACTTCTTCCATACCAGTCTGTATCCCTTTAATCTCTTTCCATTGACTTTTTACCTTACCTAAAACTTAAGTACTATATTGACTAGATATAGAGAGAGTGGACATCCTTGTCTTGCTCCTGATTTTAGTTGAATTGCATTGGATTTCTCTATTAATTTGATGCCAGCTACAGCCTTGTAAATCATTATGTTTGGTATGTCCTTTGTATCTGTAATCTCCTTAAGACTTTTATCATAAAGAGGTATTGGATTTGGTCAAAGGCCTTTTCTCCATAGGAGATGATCATGTGTGTGTGTGTTTCCTTTCAGGTTTTTTTTTTTTTTTTTTTTTTTTTTTTTTTTTTTTTTTTTTTTTTTTGTTTTTTTTCTTTTTGTTTTTTTTTTTTTTTTTTTTTTTTTTTTTTTTTTTTTTTTTTTGCTAAGAATATTATTAGATTTAGTGATTTTTCCTGTACTGAAAAATCCCTGCATCACTGGGATGAAGCCTACTTGATCATGGTAGATTATCTTTTTGAGGTTTTCTTGAATTTGATTTGTAAATACTTTATTGAGTATTTGTCCATCTGTGTTTATAAAGGAATTGGTTTGTAGTTCTCTTTCTTTGATAATTATTTCTGTGGTTTGTGTATCAACTTAACTGTGGCCTCATAAATTGAATTGGACAATGCTCCTTCTGTTTCTAGTTTGTGGAATGATTTGAGGAGTACTGGTGTTAACTCTTCTTTGAAAGTCTTACAGAATTCTGCTCTAAAATAATTTGGTCCTGGCATTTTATTGGGGGGGGGTGGTACTAGGGGTTATAGGTCTTGTTTATCTGACCTTGATTTATCTTTTTGAAGTGTTAGCTATCAAGAAAAAAATTAATTTCTTTTAGATTTTCCAGTTTCTTGCAGTAGAGCTTTTTAGGTTATGCTTTTAGGATTCTCTGAGTTTTCTTTGTGTCTTAATTTTTTCACACTTTTCAATTCTAATTTTGTTAATTTTGATATTCTCTTTCTGTCTTTTACTTAGTTTAGATAAGGACTTGTCTAGATTTTGATTTTGTCAAGGAATGAACTATTTGTTTCACTGATTCTTTGTATTTTTTCCTTTATTTCTTCTTTGTTGACTTTAGACTTTAGTTTGATTATTCCTTGCCATCTATTTTTCTTTGGTATGCTTACTCTTTTTGTTCTAGAGATTTCAGGTATGCTTTTAAGATGTTAGTATAATATCTATTCAATTTTTTATATAGGCATTTCATGCTACAAACTTACCTTTTAGCATAACTTTCATGTGTCCCATACATTGGGTATGTTATGTATTAGTTTTCCTTGAATTCTAGAAAGTCTTGAATTCCTTTCTTTCTTTATGTATTGACCTATTTTTCATTAAGTACAGTTTTTTAGTTTCCATGACTTTGTAAGCTTTCTGTTGCTTTTATTGTTCTTGATCTCCAACTTTAATCTGGTGATCTGACAGGAGACAAGGAGTTATTCCATTTATTTGTATCTATTGGGACTTCCTTTGAGTTTGTGTATTTGATAAGTTCGGGAATGTTGAGGTAAGCCTTTTAGAGGCTCATAGGGAATAGCAAGTGAAGCCTCAGTGACTCCTAAGATTCCCTGGACTGTTCTGATTCACTGCACACAGTGTTGGTCCACTGGTTACTTCTAGTGCACTAGTGAAGTCTTAAAATGTGTTTGAGGCTAGAATGATGACTGCTTTCTTCTTTATGGAAGTCTTCTAAGGTGAGCTTGCCCCCTTCCCCATCCCCCCATCTTCCATATTTCCTTATAGTCCCACCAACCTGAGTGATTGTTGCTGTTGCCTGAGGCTAAGATGGGATGTTCTGATTGGCCTTTTAATTATTTAAAGTCTGTTACACTGGATAATAAAGTTTGATCTGCACCTTTGATTCTGGTCTCTGTTGTCTGATTTCTGGGATTCTGCATAGGCTCCATCCTCACTTACTCCCTTCTGCCCTGGTACTTGATCCCCACAGGTCAGATTTGGAAAGAGTCCCATGAGTTGCTGAGAAGACAGTATATTATTTTGTATTTGGGTGAAATTTTTGGTAAATATCTATTAAGTACATTTGTTTATTATACTTGTTAGATTCAGTATTTTTCTGTTTAGTTTTTTATCTAGATGGAAAGAATATTGGGGTCTCTTACTATCAGTGTATAAGAGTCAATATGTAATCCAGGCTATGGTGGTATGTCTTTTATATAAGTTAGTGCCTTTGTGTTTGGAACATAAATGTTAATAATCAAAATGTTATTTTCATGGCTCTTTTCTTCTTTGGTATTAAGTGTCTTCTCCCATTTCTTTGAATTCTATTTTTTACATATCAAAATAGCTATACCAACTTACTTCTTAAGTCCATTTGCTTGGAATATTTTTTCCAACCCTTTACCCAGAAGTAATGTCTATCCTTGATTTTGTAGTTTGTTTCTCAGAAGCAGCAGAAGAATGAATCTTGTTTTTGCATCCACTCTTTTAGTCTGTGTTTTTTTACTGGATGTTGAGACAATTTATATTGAAAGTTATCAAAGACCAATGATTACTGATTACTGTTATTTTATTCTTGCTGTTGTTGGTGGTGGTACTGGTGCCAGTAGTGTTTGTGTGTGTGTGCGTGTGCATGTTTTTCTTCCTTTGTTTTTCACTGGTGTGAGATTATTTATTTCTGTGTTTTTTTTTCAAACACTTTCTGTAGAAGTAGATTTGCAGATAGATTTTGTCTAAATTTGACTTTAGCATAAAATATCTTAATTTTTCTTTTTTTCTTTTTTTTTTTTTAATTTTTTTATTTTTATTTTATTTTTCTTTTTAGTTACATTTTGTTAACTCTGTGTCCCAGCTGTATCCCGCTCCCTCATTCCCTCCCCAACCCCACACTCCCTCCCTGGTCTCCTCCCTGCCCCTTTCCAAGTCC
>NW_026596166.1:17025256-17123843 GCF_907164565.1 Psammomys obesus | reverse complement strand
GGACTTGGAAAGGGGCAGGGAGGAGACCAGGGAGGGAGTGTGGGGTTGGGGAGGGAATGAGGGAGCGGGATACAGCTGGGACACAGAGTTAACAAAATGTAACTATTAAGAAGAATAAAATTAAGAAAAAAGACTCTCAGACCCTTGAGGAAAACCATTTATGGTACTTTCTTAGAACTTGTTCATATCTTAAAGCCTGGGAGAGAATTTACCAGTTAATCCTCATAAAAGGATTGAAAGATGTGGGTCCTAAGACTCAGGTGATCAGAGTTGTATTAAGATTCATTAAGAGTCACATTCTATTCTAGCAGCAACAAGAACTCTTTAATTTCACTCCTGATTAAAATGAGTCTCTTGCAAGACTGCTGTAGCACTAGATATTACCCAACAGGAAAACTGCTATTCTCTGGCCTGGCATGTCCTAACAGACTCTGCATGAGGTTCGTTTGGTCCCAACATACTTTTCACCACTGTAACCATTCTAGATCTTAAACTCAATTCTGTCATTTACCACCTAAAATATTTTGCTAATGTCAATTATTGGTAGATTTCACTCATTAAACTAGTTGACATGTTAGTGTTACTCCTTGCATGAGAACTGACTTGCTCTATGACTGACTGGAGGATAGCTTGGCTAACACTAGCCCCTTGACATTCAGCATGTCAGCACTTTAATCAAATAATGACTTTATTTAGGCAAAGAAATTGCTTTTCTCTAGTCTTCCAGTTTAATCTTACAAGCATGCATGGTTTTAAAATATGTTACTTTTAATGGTCTTTTGTTTTGCGTGAATATACATGTGTACATATATATGTATATGTAATATATATTACATATATTACATATACATATATATGTATCCTGAAGATTTATAAAGACCTACAGTGTGATATTCTTAGAGACTTTTTTGTTTGTTTGTTTGTTAATCTTCTGAAATATTTATGGAGAAGATGCAAGGATTTACAAGTCCTTTACCTTGAGTACTTTTACTTGCTTTCTAACTTCATGGGCTACTAGGAACTTATTTTGACTGTTGCCTATGGATCTGTGAGAAAAATGGATAAATTAAAGGAAAAAAAGAGTAAAGCTCATGAGCCTCACTTTCTAACTAACTTACTGTGGAAGAATTTAAGGTTCTCTAGAGTAAAAGTATTTTAAACTTGTTGCTATTGATTTTTGTAGCATTATTTTAGAAAGTTGAAAAAGTGTATTAGCACACATTTTCTACTTAAGAACTTGGCCTTAAGTAGACAATGGGAACATGACAATATCACTATGAAAGATAAATTTATAGTCACTGAGTTGAAAAGAAAAGAATCAAAGTTGTGCATTGTTATTATATACCATTACTGCATTAGCTATGTACAAACGGAAAAAGATTAAAATTAATATTTCTAAAAAATACAGCTTATAATTTCTCTACAAAAACCACTCAATATTATAAATGTATAAACTGAGATACTTTTCTGAAGTTAATAGTATAGCTAACATTTCTAAACTTCTACATATGTATACATATATATGTACACATATGTATATTATATATGTATAGGTATGTATATATTATATATGTACAGGTATGTATATATTATTGATATATATATACATTATTATTATGTAAATAATCATGCAAGTATGTTTCTATGTACATATATATGTCCATAAATTTTTGAGCTGGCATTTTACAGAAATAACAATATTGAATAGAAATGTTAAATTTATTACTTTCACATTTGTACATGAATACACTGTATATAATGTTTACAATTTATGTGGGTTTTGTTATAGAAACTAATAAATTATTCTCTTTTTCTTTTTATTATTATTATATTCTTTTACAATTTATTCTCTTTGCATTCCAATTGAAGCCCATTTTCTCAGCTCCTTCTGGTCCTACCCTCCCTCCTTCTTCCTACCTTGTCACTCTACTATAGTCCACTGTTAGGGGAAGTCTTCTACCCTGCTGTCAGACTAGCCTATCAGGTCCCATCAGGACTGCCTGGATCTTCTGCCTCTATGAGCTGGCTAGGTAATCCCACCAGGGAGAAGTGATCAAGGAGAAATCAACCAAGTTTAAGTCAGAGGATGTGTTTTCTCCCCTTACTACAGAACTCACAGGGAGACTAAGTTGTCAATGGGCTACATCTGAGTAGAGGGTCTATGTCCTCTCCATGCATGGTCTTTGGCTGATGCATCAGTCTTTGAAGTCTCCACTGGGCCCACTTTTTCTTTTTTATTTATTGGTGTCCTTCTGGAACCCCTGTCCCCTTCAGGTACTTCTATAACCCCTCTTAGATAAGATTCCCTGTGCTCTGCCCAAAGTTTGAGTCTCTTCATCTGATTCGATACCCTGCTGGGTGGAGTAATTTAGTGGACAACTGTTGTAGGCTCCCATCTTTTTCCCTCTCTTCTACTGATTCCAGTGTCTATCTTGTTTTCCTTTCTGAATAAAAAGTAGCATCTTCCCTAGGGTCCTCCTTGTTGTGTAGCTTCTTTATATCTGTAGATTTTCAGAAAAGAAGAAGTCAAAGTATGACTATTTATGGAAGAAATGATAGTGTACATGAGTGTCCACAAAAATTCTACCAGAGAACTACTATAACTGGTAAATACTTTAAGCAAAGTGGCTGCATACAAAATTAACTCAAAAAAACTCAATAGCCCTCCTGTATACAAAGACAAATGGGCTGAGAAAGAAATTAGGAAACAAGACCCTTCACAATAGCCACTAATAACACAACAGACCTTGGTGTAACTCTAACGAAGAAAATGAAAGATTTGTATGAAATAAAATTCAAGTCTCTGAAGAAAGAAATTGAAGAAGATATCAGAAAACGGAAAGATCTCCCATGCTCATTGATTGATAGGATTAACATAGTGAAAATGGCCATCCTACCAAAAGCAACCTACAGATTCCATGTAATTCCCATCAAAATACCAACACAATTCTTGACAGATTTTTAAAGAATAATTCTCAACCTCATATAGGAAAAAAAACAAACAAACCCAGAATAGGGAAAACCATCTTGTACAATAAAAGAACTTTTAGAGGTATCTCCATTTCTGATTTCAAGTTGTACTATAGAGCAATAGTACTGGCATTGAAAGAGAATTGAGGATCAATGGAATAAAATTTAAAAAACCCAGAAATAAACCCACACACGTACAGACATCTGATTTTTTTTTTTTTTTTTTTTTTTTTTTTTTTTTTTTTTTTTTTTTTTACAAAGAAGCTAAAACCATACAAGGGAAAAAGACAGCAGCAACTTCAACAAATGCTACTGGCTCTAACTGGATGTCTACATGTAGAAAACACACATAGATCCATACTATATCCCTGCACAAAAATAAGGTCCAGGTGGATCAAAGACCTCAACATAAATCCAGACATAATAAATCTGTTAGAGGAAAAAGTGAAGAAAACCTCAAACTCATTGGCACAGGAAACAACTAGCTGAGCAGAACACCAAAAGCACAGGCTCGAGGATCAACAATCTATGAATGGGACCTCAAGAAACTGAAAATATTCTGTAAAACAAAGCACACTGTAAACAGAACAAAACGACTGCCCACCTTAGGATCTTCACCAACCCTACAGAGAGCTAATATCCAGGAGATATAAAGAACTCAAGAAATTAAACACCAAAAACTTTTAACAAGATGTTAAACAAACCAAGGAATCCAATTAAAAATGGGGTACTAAACAGAAAATTCTCATCAGGGAAATATTGAATGGTGGAGAAACAATAAAAAAATGCACAAAGTCCTTAGTCATCAGAGAAATGCAAATCAAAAGGACTCTGAGATTCCATCTCGTATCTATCAGAATGGCTAAGATCAAATACTCAAGCAACAACACATGATGGAGAGGGTGTTGAAAGGGGAACCCTCCTCCGTTGCTGGTGGGAATGTACAATCACATTGGAAATCAGTCTGGTGCTTTCTCAGAAAACTGGGATTAATGCTACCTCAAGACCCAGCTATTCCATTCCAGAGAATATAACTGAAAGATGCTCAACCCTACAAGGACATTTGCTCAACTACATTTATAGTAGCTTTATTTGCAATAGCCAGAACCTGGAGACAACCTAGATGTCCCTCAGCTGAGGAATAGATACAGAAATTGTGGTACATTTACACAATGGAGTACTACCCAGCTATTAAAAACAAGGAAATCATTAAATTTGCAGGTACATGGATAGAACTAGAAAAGATCATCCTGAATGAGGTAACCCAGAAGCAGAAAGACACCCATGGTATATACTCATTTATAAGTGGATATCTGTACTTTAATATAGGATAAACATACTAAAATTATTCTTTAAAATAATGAAAAAGTATAATAGTGAGTTGTTTAATTTTGAATTAAATGGAATATTATATTAAGAACATAGAGGATTATATACATTGGCTGTCTTTTTTTTTTTTTTTTCCCCAGAATTTCCCTGTATCAGTTGGTTCTTGTAAGTTTGACAGAAACCTTGACGCAGCTGGGAAAAATGAATCTTATCTTTAAAAAATGCCTTCATAAGATTGTCTATAGGATATTCTATAGGATATTTTCTTGATTAATGGTTGGTGTAGGAGGGCCTATTCCAGTGGTGGTGATACCCTTTTGAACAGTGATCCTGGGTTGTATATGAAGGCAAGCTGGTTGTGTATGAGGAACAAGCCAGTGCACAGAGTTCCTCAAAGGTCTACTCTTCAGGTCCTGCCTTGAATTGGTTTCCTGAGTTCTTTTATTGATGGGGTTTGCCCTGAAAGTCTCCTGTCTGAATTGCTTTTGATCATTGTGCTTTATTATTGCAATAGAAACCATAAACAAGACCGCTCTTAAATATTTCAATTTATTGTCAATAACAGTTTGTTAGAAGAAGCACAATAAATTGTTTTACTCTAATGAACAGGAAAGTTTTAATCAGTCAAGTATGCCTATAGAAATAATTGTAACTAGAAAGTCAAATGCTCTTGACACCTCAATGTCAGTATAATTTTTGAGTAACACTAAAGTATTCACTGAGCTTCGGAATAGCCATGAATTTGTTGATGATTTTCAGTTTTATTTTATTTTGAACTTTCTCAAGATACTGTATTTAAGAATGCCCTTACCATCTTTTTCCACTGTGAAGAAGGCAACTAATTTAGCTTAGCTTGAAGAGATTTTCATTGTATTGCCTAAATTCAGCAGTCTGTCTCATCAAACAAAACATATTAATATACATGTAGAGAAAATCTTCTCACTATCCTTAACAAATTATTCCTTGGTCCTCTATATGTAGATTGAAAAATGCTCTTTACAATGGGGCAAAGTGTAATTGCATAACTGGATGGAAATTTTACCGGAATCCTACAAAGAAGATGCCCATAAATCTTACAAAGGAAGTCAGTCAAGGTTAACCCTTTCATTGGCTGTTCCCTCTCAGCAATAGATCTTCCTTTCTATGCATTAGATAAATTCCTGGTAGGGATTGACACTAAAGGTCAAACCTGACTGGAATCTGGATTCCATTTTTGTTTAGGATATAGGACTATACTATGCTTTAGTTGATAATTTAATACAGAAACTATTACATTGAATTTTGTCTTGTAGGATTGACTAGTGATGTCCCATAGGCATTATCCTATTATCTTGAATGATTTCACACAAACCAAAAGTTTATTGAGTGAGAAAGACAAAAAAAAGAAAAGAAAAGAAGAGAAAAGAAAAGAAAAGAAAAGAAAAGAAAAGAAAAGAAAAGAAAAGAAAGGAAAAATTCAGACTCATTCTGGCTCCAAGTCTCTAGCTCCCTTTGACAAAATTAGCTCCACATAAGTAACTTTAGTTTTACATACTTGTACCTTTTCCCATAATGTCTTGTGATCACAATAGCTGGGAAATTATGAAGGGATTTTGTTCCTTGGAAAAATAATCTCTTCTCCTAGCCCCATAGATCAGAGGGTATACTGGGTGAGTCCACTCTGCCAACTCTTGTGAAAGAGCAAAACAAGAAAACAAGTAAGTGAAAGTTGTTCTAAAAGCCTCCTTGGAGATTTTTTTTTTTTTTTTTTGTAGAGACCCATTTGTTCACACACTCAGAAATTCCATATAAAACATAACTGTAAAGTACCTATGAGGTAAAAACAGAAAATATACATATCACAAAAGATACACACACACACACACACACACACACACACACACATATATATATATATATACATACATATATATATACATATATACATATATATATACATATATATATACATATATATACATACATATATATATATATATATATATATATATATATACATACATATGTGATGAAATGTTTTAAAAGTGACACAACATTATGAGATAAGGAACTCCAGAGTTACTGTTGCTTTCATTTTCTGTTGAGCATCTACTGCCGGCTGTGCAGCCTACCCTAAAGAGTAGTTAAAACTAACTTTTTGTTTGATTATCAGTTGGAGGCTGCTTCTAAGTTAGAGGTGGGGGAAGCTCTCCACCTTTCTTTTCACCTCCAGGACCCCATTTAGCACAGATCCCTGAGGCCCTTGCAAGCGGAACACGACTTTAGACCAAAGGGTTTGTAGCTAAGTTTACTGTCTCATTTGAAAGCCTGCAGGGTACATTCCTGGACCACAGATACCATCATGAAGTCTCTATATAGGCAACCATCTCTACTTCCTCGTGTTCAGTGAGTTGTTCAGGGGTTGTCTCCAGCAATAGGGTCTTGCCATCAGCTTTTGGAGAGCAACTTATAGTCTTGGCAACAGCCTAGGTGGTTTAGAGGTTCCCAGGGGACTCATTTGGCCAACAATTAAATTAGATGTAACCCATTCCCAGTACTAAAAGGCAAGAGATATCTGGCTGGTACCCAACCACACACCTTTTGGTGATTTTATTTAGATCACCTTCATATATGTATATGTTTTAGGAAGCTTATGCAGGAAAATTCTACCCCTCAGTTGGCCCTTAATTTTGGCTGTGTCTCCCTGTATTGTACCTTAGCTTCTTTGGGTCTGTGGCTTGCAGAGTGGTACTTTACAGCTAGTATGCACTTATCAGTGAGTACAAACAATGTACTTTTGAAGCTAGGTTACCTCACTCAGTATGATATTTTCTATTTCCAACCATTTTCTTGCAAATTTTATGATGTCCTTTTTAATATCTGAGTAGTCTTCCATTGTATAAATGTACCACATTTTCTTTTTCCATAATACTCAGTTTCTGGATTCTACAAATAAAGCTGCTATGAGCATGGTTGAGGAAGTGGCCTTGTGGTATAGTGGAACATCTTTTGGGTATATGTCCTGAATGGTATAGCTGGGTCTTGAGGTAGAAATCTTTCAAATTTTTTTTGAGATAGTGCCAGATTGATTTCCAGAGTGATTGTACAAGTTTGCACTCCCATCAGCAATGGAGAAGTATTTCCATTTCTCCACGACCTCACCAGCAAGTGCTGTTACATGAATTTTTGATCATAGACTTCCTGATATGTATAAGATGGAATATCAGAGTTGTTTTGATTTTCATTTTCCTGATGACTAAGGATGTTGAAATATTTTAAGTGCTTCTAGGCCATTAGAAATTATTCTCTTGAGAATTCTATGTTTAGCTATGTACCCAAAATTTTAATTGGGTTATTTGGTTTCTTAGTGTCTTGAGTTACTTATATATTTTAAATAGTAGCCCACTTCCAAATGTAGGGTTGGTGAAGATCTTTTCCTATTGTGTTGGCTGCTATTTTGTGCTATTGACAGTGTCCTTTGTATTACAAAAGCTTTTCAGTTTCATGATATCCCGTTTATTTTTATTTTTTAAATTAAATTTTACTTTTATACATTAATTACATTTTATTCCCTTTGCATCCCAGCTGTAGCCCCCTTCCTCATTCCCTCCTAATTCTACCCTCCCTCTACTATCTCCTCCCATGCCCTTCTCCAAGTCCACTAATAGGGGAAGTCCATCTCCCTTTTCATCCAACCCTAGCTTATCAGTTCTCGGCAGGACTGGCTGCAATATCTTCCTTTGTGTCCTGGCAAGGCTGTTCCTCCCTCACAGGGGTGGTCAAAGAGTCAGCCACTGAGTTCATGTCAGAGAACATCCCTGTTCCCCTTACCAGGAACCCACTGGGATACTGAGTTGCCATGGCTACATCTGAGCAGGGGTTGTAAGTTATATCCATGAATGTACATTGGTCGGAGTATCAGTCTCAGAAAATAACCCCAAACCCAGATATTTTGGTACTGTCACTCTCCTTGTGGAGCTCCTGCACTCTCCAGGTCTTACTAACTACCTCTTCTTTCATATGATGCCTGCACTCTGCCCAAAGTTTGGTTATGAGTCTCAGCTTCTGCTTTGATACACTGCTAGGTAGAGTCTTTCAGAGGCCCTCTGTGGTAAGTTCCTGTCCTGTTTCTTGTTTTCTCCTTCTCCTAGTGTCTTTCCCTTTGTCTTTCTACATGGGGACTGATCCTCTTACCCCAGGTCCTCCTCCTTGTTGATCTTCTTTAGGTGTACAGATTTTAGTATGTTTATCCTATTTATAGGTCTAGTATCCAATTATAAGTGAGTATATACCATGTTTGTCTTTCTGCTTCTGGGATACCTCACACAGGATGATCTTTTCTAGATTCCATCATTTGCCTGAAAATTTCACAATTTCTTTGTTTTTAATTGCTGAGTAGTATTAAAAAATGGAGAACGGAGCTAAACAGAATTCTCTACAGAGGAATATACAACGGCAGAGAAATGCTTAAAGAAATGTTCACTGTCCTTAGCTGTCAGGGAGATGCAAATCAAAACAACCCTGAGAGTTCACCTTACACCTATCAGAGTGGCTAAGATAAAAAACTTAAGTGACAACACATGCTGGAGAGGTTGTGGAGAAAGGGGAACCCTGCTTCATTGCTGGTGGAAAGGTAAATTTGTACAACCACTTTGAAAAAATCAATCTGGTGTTTTCTCAGACAATTAGGAATAACACACTCTCGAGATCCAGCTATACCACTCCTAGGCATATATCCAAAATATGCTCAAGTACACAACAAGGACATTTGTTCAACCATGTTCGTAGCAAAGTTATTCGCAATAGCCTGAACCTGGAAACAACACAGATGTCACTCAGTTGAGGAATGGATACAGAAATTGTCGTATGTTTACACAATGGAATACTACTCAGCGATTAAAAGCAAGGAAAACATGATATCTCATTCATTAATTGTTGAGTATAGTACCTGAGCTGTTGGTGTTCTATTCAGGAACTGTTTCCTGTGAAAACGAGTCTAAGGTTATTTGCACTTTCTTCTCTATTAGATTTACTGTATCTGGTTTTCTGGTGATGGCTTTGAGTTGCTTGGACTTGAGTTTTGTACAGGATCATAGATATGGATATATTTAGATATCCAGGTAGTCCAACACAATTTATTGAAGATACTTTCCTTTTTTCATTGTGTGCATTTGACTTCTTTGTAAAATATGAAGTGTCCTTCGGTGTATAAACCTACTTTCAGGTGCTCAGTTTGATTACTTTGATCAAGCTGTTTGTTTCTATGCCAACCCCATGGAGTTTTTATTTCTGCTGCTCTATAGTACAGATTGAAATCAGGGATAGTGATGCCTCCAGAAGTACTTTTATTGTGCATGGTTGTTTTAGGTATTCTGTTTTTTGTTGTTGTTTTCCCATATGAATTTGAGAATTGTTCTTTCACGCTCTGTAAAGAATTGTGTTGATGTTTTGATGGGAATTGCACTGAATCTGTATATTGCTTTTGGTAACATGACCATCTTTACTATATTAATTGTACAGATCCATGAACATGAGAAATAGTTCCATCTTCTAAAATCTCCTTCAGTTTCTTTCTTCAGATACTTTAAGGTCTTGTCTTTAAGTTGCTTGATTAGAGTTACACCAAGATATTTTCTATTATTTGTGGGTGTTGGAAAGAGCGTTGTTTCCCTGATTTCTTTCTTAGCCTGTATATTATTTGTACAAAAAAAAAGGCTATTGATTTTTTTGAGTTAATTTTGTATCCAAGCCATTTGCTGAAGTTGTTTATCAGCTATAGGAATTCTCTGGTTGAATTTTGGTATCAGTAGCATATACTATCATATCATGTGCATATAGCGATACTTTGAATTCTTCCTTTCTCATTTGTATGCCTTCCCCTTGATCTTCTTTAGTTGTATTATTGCCCTGGCTATAGCTTGAAGTGCTATATCAATTAGATATGGAAAGAGTGGGCATCCTTTTCTTGTCCCTGATCTTAGTGGAAATGCTTTAAATTTCTCTCCATTTAATTTGATATTGGCTATTGGCTTGCTGAATGTTGCCTTTATTGTGTTTAGGTATGTGGTATATGACTTGTATCACTGATTTCTTCAAGACTTTTAACATGAAGGGGTGCTGGATTTTATCAAAGGCTTTTTTAACATCTAAAGAGATAATCATATTTTGTTTTTTCTTTCAGTTTTTTTTTTTTTAATCTGGTGGATTATATTGGTGGATTTTCCTATGTTGAACTATTCCAGAATCCCTGGAATGAAGCCTACTTGATCATGGTGGATAATGTTTTTTAATGTGTTTTTGTATTCAATTAGCAAGTATTTTATTGGGTATTTTTGCATCAATGTTCATAAGGGAAAATGGATGACCATTTTTACCATGTTCATTCTACCAATACTTGAGCATGGGAGATATTTTAATTTTCCCATGTCTTCTTCATTTTCTTTTTTCAGAGACACCATGAAAATGGAAATACACAGTTGTGATAAGCCTGGATGTGCTGGGATGGCTTTGCAGGCAGGGGGCTGTCTCCCCTTTTCTCAGGGGCAGGGGAAGGAGGAGAGGTGGATGAGGAAGACATGGAGACTGGGAGGAGAGAATGGAGAGGGCAACAATTGAGATGTAAAGTGAAAAATTAACTCAATAAAATGTAATAATAATAAAAAGATTATGTAGTTTTAATAATCAATATATTCTAAATAATCACAAAAAGAAATTGAAAAATTCATTAATATCGTGTCTAAACAACAACAACATTCTATTAGAAACAGGAAAATATTTAAAAAATCACATGAGAAAAGTATAATTAAAATAAACAATAGAATAAAAAACAATCTTAAGTAAATGCAACAAAATAAGGAGCATGACCTCACCTGACCTCAAATTTTATACTGATGAAATTGCATGAGATTGGCATAAGGCGCTCACACAAATATTTTTCTTAAATATTGAGCATGAATATTTGCAGGAGCATGGCTCCAGAGTAAATGGTATTTCTTATTTCTACTTCTTTAGCTGGAGATCCAAACGATATCTATGAGGTAAAACTGAAAAAAAAAAAAAAGCCAAAATCTATTCCCTCTTTTCAAACATGTGTGGTGTTCTATTCTATTTGCCCTTCTGAATGAAAATTAAGCATCCTTCCTAATGTGCTCCTTTTTACTAAGCTTCTTTGGGTCTGTGGATTGTAGTATGGTTTTCCTGTATTGTATGGTAATATCAACATGAGTGTCTTTGTGGGTCTGGATTACCTCACTCAGGATGATCTTTTCCAGAGCCATCCTTTTGCCTGAAAAATTTGTAATGTCCGTGGTTTTAATAGCTGAACAGTATTCCATTGTGTAGATGTACCACAGTTTCTTTAGCTATTTCTTCAGTTGAGGGATTTGGTTGAAGAGAGGGAAATAGGACAGGAGCCTTCCATAGAAGTACTCTGAAAACCTCCAACCATCAGAGCATCGAAGCAATTGCTGAGACTCACAGTCAAACTTTGGACAGAAAACAGGGAGTCTTAAGAAAGAGTGTGGGAGTAGAAAGGTTCCCAAGATGACAGGAGTTTCACAAGGAACTTAACTGAAAAAATATCTGGGCTAAGGGGGACCTGCGGAGACTGATGCACCCACTAAAGACCATGCATGCAGAGGGCCCAGGGCCGCTGCTTAGAAGTAGCCAATAGGTAGCTCATTCTCCATGTGGGTTTCCTAGTAAAGGGACCAGGGGCTATTTCTGACATGAATTCTGTTGCGTGCTCTTTGATCAACTTCCCACAGGCGAGGTGGTCTTGCCACTCCACAGAGGAGAATGAAGCCAGTCCTAAAGAGACTTGATAGCTTGTGGTCAGTTTGTAAGGGTGGAGGACTCCTCCTTTCTGAGCACTAGGAGATGAGAATGGGAGGGGTGGGAGGTGGTAGGGAGGGTCTGACTGGGTGTAAACGTGGGAGAGGGCTAACAAATCAGTACATAAAATCAATAAATTATTAATAAATAAAAAGAAAATTACCTATTCATCCTTAGGTCCTCAGAACTTTCATCTGACAGGAAGAACTTGTTGAGTATTTGCACAAGAACTTCTAACTTGGAAGCCCACACTTGATTTTTACCTTGGCTTCTCATATCAGTCAACTATGTGGTCTTTGAAAAGCAGCTGGTACTTATTCAATATTGTTTTAATAGCTTTTCAGGAGGTGAGAATCCCTTCCAAAAGTTATATTAAAACCTATACACCGTAAAATCAGATGTGCCTATCACAATGCTAGCCATGTCTAACAAAAAGGGGGGGGATTTCAAATTCTCTGGCAGTGTATAAGCTCCATGAGAATGTGGTCCTTACAGGACAGAAGTATTAGGCTGTTCAAACAAAAATATTCTGAGCCAGCACATTGCAAGATAATTAACAGCTATATAATTTTACCTTTCAATCTTGTTACCATCTTGACTTTTATATATCTTCAGGCTATTTCGTGAATTAGAAACCTTACCCTTTATCTCAAGTGTCAGTGTCCAAAACACTCACTGAGACAAACACATTTTTGTCTACACTGAATATAAATAACCAAAAAAGAACTACCAAGAGATACATTCACGTCTTCTAAATGAAGCACATTCTTCTTTTAGCTTAATGTCCTCTGAGGTCTGTTAGTCTTCTTAAGCTAATCTGGAAATATTCAAGTTAAAGAAGACATTTAAATCCAGTTTTCTGAAAAGAACAAGTGTTTGTTTGTTTGTTTTTAATTAAAATTTATTCACTTGTATCCTGTCTGTAGCCTTCTCCCTTCTCTCCTCCCAGTCCTACATTACCCCCTCCTTTTCCCCCTATGTTCCTCCCCTAGTCCACTGATAGGGTAGTAAGTATTGTTTTTACACTTGAAGTTAAATACCAATAATAGGTTTGCCATTCTAACTGCATGGAGCATCCATTTAAATATAAAAAACTGGAGGTATAGCCTTAGCTATACAACCAATATGTGTTACCACATACTGATTAAAACAAAGAATATATGTTCTTTAAATTAATAATTTGTTCCACTGAAAATAAAAGGACATGTCCAGTGAGAGAGATGGCTTAGCAGGTAGTTAGTCTTTACTCTCTGCCAAGGCTCATTTGATTTCCACTCCTGGGACCCAAACACTAGAAAATGAGAACCAGCTCTTGCAAGTTGTCATCTAACCTACACACTTGTGTATTTTGCATATATGTTCATATACATATGTATAAACCTACAAATAAATAATGTAATGAAATACTTTAAACTAAAAGGGCAGTTAAAAATGAT
This sequence comes from Psammomys obesus, assembly GCF_907164565.1. Taxonomy (NCBI): domain Eukaryota; kingdom Metazoa; phylum Chordata; class Mammalia; order Rodentia; family Muridae; genus Psammomys; species Psammomys obesus. The sequence continues at coordinate 17,110,296 of NW_026596166.1, read as the reverse complement.
TCCTAATCATGAACATTTTAGGCAAGGCATAATATCATCTGGAAAATGTATGTGATAGAAGCTAATGATTTTAATGGGATTGTAATAAGACTGATTCATAATATAATGGAGCTATTATTAGTAAGTAAATACAAATGTTGATTATGAGTGCATGTTTTAATAATTTTCAAGACACTAACTTATAACAATGAGAATAAGACACAGATCAAAAAGGAGAAAAGGCTGGTGTCTTCAGAAGACAAAGTTTCAAATAGCTAACCATAACGCATTTCTAAACTTATTTTCTCTCTAATTAAATTACTCAGTCCTGAATGACTAATTCTTTGTTTGTCTTATTTAGCAAGCTATTACTAGGAATGATCATATCTGATTTAAAAAAAAAAGGTAGAAATACTGACTATAAAAAATTTTGGCTTCTTTTTTATTATTTTTTTTATTTTTTATACTAATTACAGCTTATTCATTTTGTATCCCAGCTGTAGGCCCCTCCCTCATTCCCTTCCAATCCCACCTTCTCTCCGTCATCTCCTCTCATGCCCCTCTCCAAACTCACTGTTAGGGGAGATCTCCTCCCCCCATCTGATTCTGACTTTTCAGGTGTCATCAGGACTGGCTGCATTGTCCTCCTCTGTGACCTGGCAAGCCTGCTCCCCCTTCAGGGGGAGGTGATCAAAGAGCCAACTACTAAGTTCATGTCAGAGACAGTACCTTTTCCCATTATTAGGAATGCACTAGGATACTGAGCTGCCATGGGCTACATCTGAGCAGGGGTTCTAGATATATCCATGAATGGTCCTTGGTTAGAGTATTAGTCTCAGAAAAAAAAAAATTGTGGAGCTTCTGTCCCCTCCTGGTTTTTCTAACTCCCACTTCTTTCATAAGATTCTCTGTACTCTTCCTCAAAGTTTGGCTATGAATCTGAGCATCTGCTTTGATACCCTGCTGAGTAGAGTCTTTCCGGGGCCTTCTGTGGTACGCTCCTGTCCTGTTCCCTGTTTTCTCCCTCTTCCAATGTCCATCCAGTTTGTCTTTCTGAGTGAGAATTAAGCAAGAAGGAAGAACCTGAGTAAGATGGTTAATTTTTAGCTTCTTAAGGTGTGTAAAATTATTTCATCTGTTTGCCTTCCTCAATTAGTCATTAAGAAGGAAGTTCAAAGTGAATACCAAACACATATATAGTTATTCTAAGCTGAGGAACACTTCATACCTGGGCAAAGTGCACATTCCTTAAGAGTTGTTGTATGTTCCCAAGTCAGCTTGTCACTTTACCAAAGGTAAAAAATAACAGAAGAGAATCTAGTCTCGTAACCAAAATGAGTAACAATCTCACATGTTATTTCATCTTTTGAATAAATATATCCAAACAGCCAACCTGTCAATATATTAAAGTGCTTCAATGCTTCCTCTCAGGTTTATCATTTACACATATTGAAACTAAAAGACAAAGAATTTACTCTCCTTTACAACTTCTACTCTTTTCTGAATTTCCACATTATGCTTTTCTAATTTCTTTAGCTTTCAGGTATAAGCATACACGTTTACATTACAATATTAATTCCCAATACCTCTGAACATAAAACACTACATTTCTGATTAAACATATTCAATCTTTAACAACTCTTATTTGGTAACACTTATTAGCATTTAATTAATAACATTTATTCTATTATATTCTGTTATATTAATTACAATTGCAACTAAAATAACTTATTTCTGTTTAACATAAATATAAAGAAAAGGAAAGATAAACAAACAATTGTACTTGCCATATATATAACAACACAGCACCCAGAAATAAACTTTATGTTTCCTGCAAGTATACATAATTATGTACATGAATAAAAGTTTTGGAATGAACACTATTCTGGTTTTCTATCACTGATAACAAATTACCATGACCTTTGCAACTTAAAAAATAACACAAATTTATTATCTTTCCGTCTCTACCAATTGAGAGTCTGGCCAGTCCTACAATATTTATTTTAGTTTTTTGGTTTTTTTTTTTGTTGTTGTTGTTGTTTGTTTGTTTTTTACTTAGTGCTTTGAGAAGTTTTAGCTTTGTGGGATATGGGCAGTCACTTCCCTACTCTTCCCAGATCTACCCTCCTTCCCATTGCCTGGGAACCTTTCCTTACTTGCAGTCTGCCCTAAGATCTTACCTATCTGTTCATTAAAACATTGAACTCATGGGCTGGCATTTTGATCACCTCCCCCTGAGGGGAGAGCAGCCTCACCAGTACACAGAGGTAGACAAAAAAATCAGTCCTGATAAGACATGATAGACAAGCTCAGATGGAAGGGGAGGAGGCCCTACCCTATCATTGGACTGGTGGAGGGGCATAGGAGAAGAAGAGGGAGGGAGGGTGGGATTGGGAAGGAATGGGAGAGATGTCCACAGCTGTGATACAAAGTAAATAAACTGTAATTAATAAAAGGAAAAAAAAAACCATTGCATTCTAATTCTTCAAAGCAAGAATTCTACTTATATCTCTGATATGATAAAATCTCATACAATGTAAGACAATTATAGCAGTGGCAGGTTTATTTATTCACAAGTGTCATTGAACTCGAGGTAGAACTACTGAAGAATATAACCATTAAGGATCACATGAGAATTCTCTTTGTTACATATAGTAACATTACCAAATATTTTATTTTTTTGGTTTTTTTGTTTTTAATTTTTATTTTTATTAATTACAATTTGTTCATTTTGTATCACCCTTGTTTCCCTCCTTTTCCCCCTCCCAATCTCATGCTCCCTCCCCCTTCTCCACTCATGTCTTTTCTGCAGTCCACTGATAGGGGAAGTCTTCCTCCCCTTCCTTCTGATCTTAGTCTCATCAGGAGTGGCTGCATTGCCTTCCTCTGTGTCCTGGTATGGCTGTTCACTCCTCCCCTCAGGGAGAGGTGATCAAAGAGCAGACCAAGCAGTTCATGCCAGAGACAGTCCCTGTTACCATTACTATGGAACCCACTTGGAAACTGATCTGTCATGGGCTACATCTGTGCAGGGGTTCCAGGTTATCCCCATGAATGGTCCTTGGTTGGAGTATCAGTCTCAGAAAAGAACCCTGTGTCCAGATTTCTTGGTTCTGTTGTTCTCCTTGTAGAGCTCCTGCACTCTCCTGGTCTTAATATTTCCCACTTCTTTCATAAGATTCCCTACACTCTGCCCAAAGATTGGCCATAAGTCTAAGCATCTGCTTTGATACCCTGAAGGGTAGAGCCTTTCAGAGGCCCTCTATGGCAGGCTCCTGTCCTGTTTCCTATTTTCTCTGTCTTCTGATGTTCATTCTCTTTGCCTTTCTGAATGGGGATTGAACATCTTAGCGAGAATCCTCTTTCTTGATTAGTTTGTTTAGGTGTACAGATTTTAGTGTGTTTATCTTATATGTCTAATAACCTTATGAGTATGTCTTTCTGCTTCTGGGAAACCTCACTCAGGATGATCTTTTCCAGATCCCACCATTTACCTTCAAATTGCATGATTTCCTTTTTTTTAATTGCTGAGTAATATTCTATTGTGTGGAAAAATGCAAATAGATCTATATTCATCATCCTGCACAATAGTAAAGTCCAAGTGGATCAAAGACCTCAATATAAAACCAGACACAGGAAACCTGTTGGAAGAAGAAGTGGGGAAGAGCTTTGAACTCATCGACCACAGGAGACAACTTTCTGAAACGTATTTTATGTCAAATATGGAATAGACGCACATCTGTAATAGCATTTACTCTATAAATTAAACGTTCACTCATAAGCACTGCTATATTCTCCATTCAGTAGACAAGATGGTACAAAAGGGTCAGGAGCTTGTACAGCATGAGTCCACCAGAGAACAGGATGGCTGACATCATGATCAAGACAATGTGTTGGCATATATGTTTGTTATGTTACTCACAGTGTAACACAATTTAAAACTTGTGCCTTGTTTATTTCTGTAGTATTCATATAAAACTTTTCCACTAAGAAAAGTGAAACTACTGTGGAGGGCATGGAATCTTATACAGATAGGTTAAAATAAATTTGACAAGATGTTTGACATGAAATATTTTAAATATATTCTTATTTCACAGACATATTTCAAAAATATTCTCTGTGAAAGCTTCTCTCATAAAAAGTAGTACTTGTGAACTATCAGTAACTAAATGACTTGTTTTTCCACTTTCTGTTCTATTGACATAAGTACTATTCTTGCCTGTCCATTCAGAAAAAAAGGACTTCTTTAATGTTAAGAAACTTACTGGCTTGGAGCCCCAGATTCGCGCGGCTGCACCATCCTCCCAGGGCCTGAGTCTGCTAGACACCATACTAGCTCCGCAGGAGCGCCATCACTGACAGTACGGCCCGCCCAATCCCACAGTGACAGAGAATATGCTATATACTCACCAAAACCAGACAGAAACGCCATACAAGCTAGACACACCAGGCGCTGGGCCTCCGAAGCTTGGAGAGCACAGTGAAGAGACCCCAGGACTTCCCAGAAAGCATCTGGACTAGCAACCCAGTCTCCAGTTACAGCAGGACTTTCTAACTTGGCGGTGGAGCAGCACTGAGCTGGCGGGGCACATCAGCCTTCCAGTTTAAGACTAACCAGGGCCAAACCAGAGAACAGAAAGGCTGGTTACCCCGATTCCTACTGACATGACCACCCTGAAATCTCCAGATGCAGCAAGACCTCATAACCTGGCAGTGACAACAGCACGGAACTGGCGGAGCACATCAAAGAAGCAGGGCCAAACCAGAGAGCAGAGAGCCCAGATACGCCGATCTCTCCCAAGTGTCCTGCCTGTAAGTGAGTGCACCCTTGAGAATCTGCAGCTCCACTGATCCTGGGTTCTTCTAAAACAGAAGCCAGGCATCGAACCCCCTCCCACCCATATACCCACTTTGGGAAACAGAGGGGCACTTGGAACATTGAAGTTCCTGCTCTGTGGGTCTAATTGAGGAGTTAAGGCAGTTAATGCCAGAAATTGCGCTGCGATCATCACTAGCTCCTGCGACATATACATTGCAGAGCCCCTCCCACACACTCAAGGGTTCAACATTAGCCATCACTCTGTCCCTCAAGACACATGCCCACGCCCACTTACACACACATACACATATATACACACGCATGCACGCTTGCATTTGCCTCTGTTTGCTCCTGCGTATTTTCCTCCCACAGGTACAGCTAGTCCTCAGCATACACTAAGGACATGGGACCTCTCTCAACTTCCTGAAGAATTCTCCAGACTCGAGAGAGAGACAGTACCAGTCTGATCGGCAGAATCCAAAAACAAACAGAGAAGGTCTCAGATAAGCCAATGGCCAGGGGTAGGCGAAAGAACACTTCCAACATAAATCAGGACATCATGACTTCACCAGCAAACCCCAAAATCGATGGATACTCCAATTCATCAGAAGCACAGGAAAATGACCTTAAAGCCATGCTTGCTCAATTATTTGAGGCTCATAAGGAGGAATTGAACAAATCTTTCAAAGAGTTGGCCAGTCAATTGGAGGTAAAGAAAGAAGAAATAGACAAAACCCTTAAAGAAACACAGGCAAACATAGCCAAACAAATAGAGACACAAGTAGAGAAAAAATTAGTGGCATACAAAAAGGAAATGGACAAAGAAATAGAGTCCATCGTAGAGAGACAGGAATCCAAATTCAAACACATGAAAGAAATGGTGCAAGGCATGAAAACAGAATTAGAATCAATAAAGAAAACACAAAATGAGAAAACTCTTGAGCTGGAGAACTTGGAGAAAAGATCAGGAACCACAAAAGTAAGCATCACCAACAGAATACAAGAGATGGAAGAGAGAATCTCTGGAGCTGAAGACACACTTGCAGAAATTGATTTCTTCTCTCAAAGAAAAAGTAAAATCAGAAAAATTCCAATCACAAAATATCCAAGAAATCAAGGATGCTATGAAAAGACAAAATCTAAGAATAATAGGAATTGATGAAAAAGAAGACTCCAGGCTCCAAGGTCCAGAAAATATTTTCAAGAAAATCATAGAAGAAAATTTTCCCAACTTAAAGAAAGAGATGTCCATAAATATACAAGAGGCCTACAGAACACCAAATAGACTAGACCAGAAAAGAAACACATCACGTCACATCATAGTCAAAACACTAAAACTACAGAACAAAGAAAAGATATTAAAAGCAGCAAGGGAAAAAGGCCAAGTAACATATGAAGGTAGACCTATCAGAATCACACCAGACTTCTCATCAGAAACTATGAAAGCCAGAAGGGCCTGGGCAAGCATCATGGAGACTCTAAGAGATCACAAATGTCAACCCAGACTACTATACCCTGCAAAGCTTTCAATCAACATAGAGGGGGAAAACAAAATATTCCATGACAAAACTAAATTTACGCAATATCTACACAGCAAACCAACCCTACAGAAGATACTAGAAGGAAAACTCCAATCCAACGAAAACGAATTCACCCAAGAAAACAGGGCATACAGATAATATCCCAACAAAAATGAAAAGAAAATAAGCAATGAAACAAGGTAAGATCATCGACTCCATTACAAAAGGAACTAACATGCATTGGTCAATATTATCTATCAGTATTAATGGACTCAACTCACCAATAAAAAGACACAGGCTAACAGAATGTTTACAGAAACAGGACCCAACATTCTGTTGCATCCAAGAAACACACCTATGCAACAAAGATAGACACTACCTCAGAGTAAAGGGCTGGAAAAATGTCTTTCAAGCAAATGGTTCCAGAAAACAAGCTGGAGTAGCCATCCTAATATCTAATAAAATAGACTTTCATCCGAAGTTAATCAAAAAAGATAAGGAGGGCCACTATATTCTCATCAAAGGAAAAATCCAACAAGAGGACATCACAATTTTGAATATCTATGCCCCAAATACAAGAGCACCTACATTCGTAAATGAAACAATATTAAAGCTTAAATCATACATTGATCCTAATACCTTAATAGTGGGAGACTTCAACACCCCACTCTCATCAAGGGACAGATCAACCAGAGAGACACCAAATAGGGAAATAAAAGCACTCACAGAATCCCTAAATCAAATGGACCTAATAGATGTCTACAGATCTTTTCACCCAAACTCAAAAGAGTACACCTTCTTTTCAGCACCACATGGAACCTTCTCCAAAATAGACCATATAGTTGGTCACAAAGCAAGCCTCAACAGATACAAAAGGATTGAAATAAACCCTTGTATACTATCTGACCACCATGGACTAAAGCTGGACATCAACAACAACAGAAACAACAAAAAGCCGACACGCACATGGAAACTGAACAACTTACTACTCAATGACAGCTGGGTCAAGGAAGAAATAAAGAAAGAAATTAAAGACTTTCTAGAATTCAATGAAAATGAAGGCACAACATACCCAAATTTATGGACACATTGAAAGCAGTGCTCAGAGGAAAATTTATAGCACTAAGTGCCTACAAGAAGAAATCCGTAACATCACATACAAACAACTTAATGGCCCAACTGAAAAACCTAGAAAAAAAAGAAGCAGATACACCCAAGAGGAGCAAACGGCTGGAAATAATCAAACTAAGGGCAGAAATCAATCAATTAGAAACAAATAAAATTATCCAAAGAATCAATGAAACAAAAAGCTGGTTCTTTGAGAAAATCAACAAGATAGACAAACCCTTAGCCAAACTAACTAAAAAGCAGAGAGAAACCATACAAATCAGCAAAATCAGAAAGGAAAATGAGGACATAACTACAGACACTGAGGAAATTCAAACGATTATTAGGTCATACTACAAAAGCCTATATGGCACAAAATTTGAAAATCTAAATGAAATGGATAACTTTCTAGACAGATTCCATCTACCAAAATTAAGTCAAGATCAGGTAGAAAGACTGAATAGCCCTATATCTCCCAAGGAAATTGAAGCAGTCATTAACAGTCTCCCCTCCAAAAAAAGCCCTGGACCAGATGGCTTCAGCACAGAATTCTACAAGACCTTCAAAGACGTACTAACACCAATTCTCCTCAAACTATTCCACAAAATAGAAATAAAAGGAACACTACCAAACTCATTCTATGAAGCCATACCTTTGGCTTTGATACCTAAACCACACAAAGATGCAACAAAAAAAAGAACTTCAGACCTATCTCTCTTATGAACATTGATGCAAAAAATACTCAATAAAATACTTGCAAACTGAATCCAAGAACACATCAAAGATATCATCCACCATGACCAAGTAGGCTTCATCCCAGGAATGCATGGGTGGTTCAACATACAGAAATCCATCAATGTAATCCACCACATAAACAAAATGAAGGAGAAAAACCACATGATCATCTCCTTAGATGCTGAAAAAGCATTTGACAAAGTCCAACACCCATTCATGTTTAAAGTCTTGGAGAGATCAGGAATACAAGGCACATACCTAAACATAGTAAAGGTAATACACAGCAAGCCTATAGCCAACATCAAACTCAATGGAGAGAAACTTAAATCAATCCTACTGAAATCAGGGACAAGACAAGGCTGCCCACTCTCTCCCTACCTCTTCAACATAGTACTTGAAGTCCTAGCCAGAGCAATAAGACAACTAAAGGAGATCAAGGGGATACAAATCGGAAAGGAAGATGTCAAAGTGTCACTATTTGCAGATGATATGATAGTATACATGAGCGACCCCAAAGATTCAACCAGAGAACTTCTTCAGCTGATAAACACCTTCAGCAAAGTGGCAGGATACAAAATCAACTCAAAAAAATCAGAAGCCCTCTTGTATACCAAAGACAAAAAGGCTGAGAAAGAAATTAGGGAAACAACACCCTTCACAATAGCCACTAATAACATAAAGTACCTTGGTGTGACTCTAACCAAGCAAGTGAAAGACCTGTTTGAGAAAAACTTCAAGTCTGTGAAGAAAGAAATTGAAGAAGATCTGAGAAGATGGAAAGATCTCCCGTGCTCATGGATTGGTAGGATTAACATTGTGAAAATGGCCATCCTGCCAAAAGCAATCTACAGATTCAATGCAATTCCCATCAAAATACCAACTCAATTCTTTACAGACCTAGAAAAAAAGATTCTCAGCTTCATATGGAGAAACAAAACACCCAGAATCTCCAAAACGATCCTGTACAACAACAGATCATCTGGAGGTATCTCCATTCCCGATCTCAAGCTCAACTACAGGGCAACAGTAATAAAAACTGCATGGTATTGGCATAGAAACAGAAAGGAGGATCAACGGAACCGCATAGAAGACCCAGAAATAAACCCACACACCTATGAATACTCAATATTTGACCAAGAAGCCAAATCCATTCAATGAAAAAAGACAGCATCTTCAACAAATGGTGCTGGACCAACTGGATGTCTACATGCAGAAAAATGAAAATAGATCCATATTTATCACCCTGCACAAAACTAAAGTCTAAGTGGATCAAGGACCTCAACATAAAACCAGATACTCTAAATCAGTTGGAAAAAAAAGTGGGAAACAGCCTAGAACGCATTGGCACAGGAGACAACTTCCTGAACAGAACACCAACAGCACAGGCTCTAAGAGCAACAATCAATAAATGGGACCTCATGCAACTGAAAAGCTTCTGTAAAGCAAAAGATACTGTCATCAAAACAAATAGACAGCCTGCAGATTGGGAAAGAATCTTCACCAACCCTTTATCTGACAGAGGGCTAATATCCAGTATATATAAAGAACTAAAGAAGCAGAAAAGCAACAAACCAAGTAATCCACTTAATAAATGGGGAACAGAGCTAAACAGAGAATTCTCGAAAGAGGAACATCGAATGGCAGAGAAACACTTAAAGAAATGCTCAACCTCATTAGCCATTAGGGAAATGCAAATCAAAACGACCCTGAGATTTCACCTTACACCCATCAGAATGGCCAAGATGAAAAACTCAAGTGATAGCACATGCTGGAGAGGTTGTGGAGAAAAGGGAACCCTCCTCCATTGCTGGTGGGAATGTAAACTGGTTCAACCACTTTGGAAGTCAATCTGGCGCTTTCTCAGACAACTAGGAGTAGTGCTACCTCAAGACCCAGCTATACCACTCCAAGGTATATACCCAAAATTTGCTCAAGTACACAACAAGGACATTTGTTCAACCATGTTCGTAGCAGCTTTATTTGTAATAGCCAGAACTTGGAAACAACCCAGATGTCCATCAATGGAGGAATGGATACAGAAATTGTGGTATTTTTACACAATTGAATACTACTCAGCAATCAAAAAGGAGGAAATCATGAAATTTGCAGGCAAGTGGTGGGATCTAGAAAAGATCATTCTGAGTGAAGTATCCCAGAAGGAGAAAGACAAACTTGGTATATACTCGCTTATATAGACCTACAAGTTATGATAAACATAATGAAATCTACACACCTAAAGGAGATAATCAAGAAAGTGGACACAGGCGAAGGTGATTAATCTTCATTTAGAAAGACAAATGGGATGTGCATTGAACTTATGACAGGAGTCTACCACAAAAGGCATCTGAAAGACTCTACCTAGCAGTGTTTCAAAGCAGACACTAAGACTCATAACCAAACCCTCGGCAGAGTGCAGGGAATCATATGAAAGAAGGGAAGTTAGTATGATATGGAAAGGATAGGAGCTCTACAAGGACCAAATATATCCGGGCACAGGGTCTTTTCTGAGACTGACACTCAACCAAGGACCATCTATAGATATAACCTAGAACTTCTGCTCGGATGTGGCCCGTGGTAGCTCAGTAACCAAGTAGTTTTCCAAAATAAGGGGAACAAGGACTATTTCTAACAGGATCTCAAGGGCAGGCTGTTTGACCCCCCCCCACCCCCAGGGGAGGAGCAGTCTGTTAGGCCACAGAGGAGGACTTTGCAGCCAGCCCTGAAGATACCTGATAAAACAGGGTCAGATGAAAGGGGAGGAGGTCCTCCCCTATCAGTGGACTTGGAAAGGGGCAGGGAGGAGACCAGGGAGGGAGTGTGGGGTTGGGGAGGAAATGAGGGAGCGGGATACAGCTGGGACACAGAGTTAACAAAATGTAACTAAAAAGAAAAATAAAATAAAATAAATAAATAAATAAAAGAAACTTACTGATCTACTACCATACATCTTAGAAAATATTTCACCGTGATATGAATACTACTAAGAATAAGACTCTTTCCTTACAGATAAAATGGCCAAGATCTCAAAGATCTTACAACTTCATTCGGTTGAGAGATGGAACAAAATACAATTGTGTAAAGATGTAGGAATAGCACTAGTGGATCAAACAAATAAAGATAAATCGCCCTTAATAACCAGACCTGTAAGAAAGGACAGCTTTTTATTCTATAAAATATCACCCTTGCACCTACCTTTCAGCATAGGCCAGAAAGACTCTTTTGGTTTCTGTTTTCTCTTCAATTTACTTTGAGATACCAAACTCCCAGATGCATCAAATGCCTTAAACAAATGAAATAATAATAAACACCTGAAAAGCTTTTTTTTTTTTTTAATTTCATGTTTTGAAGTTTTCTTACTGAAGCAAAGGAACTCAGTCATGTTGGTTACCCTTTCATTACTGACAAAAAAAAAAAAAAAAAAAAAGATTGAGAGAGAGACCTAATAAATATAAATGTAATGGAAAAAAAAGTTTGTTTTGGCTTACAGAGTTCCAATCTGGGATCTGTTGGCTTTTTAGTTTTGAGGACTTTTTGAGACACAGCATCATGGGTGTCAATAATACAACTTGAAGGAAGAACTATTCACCTTACCGTGGCCTGGAAGCAAAGAAAGAAGAGGGGACCTGACCAGAGTTGGACCTCTCCCCTCCATGATCACATCCTACTGACATACTTTTTCCCAAAGGTCTAAATTCCTGAAGGTACCACTAACCCCCCATGGCTCTGTACCTGGCCATTAAACATTTAGCATATGAAAATTCGGGTTTTAAGATACAAACAACAACATGCATACACCATACCATTTTGAAAACCAAAGCAGGTATTCAAACTGAAGCAGACATGCAACACTTTGATTACATAAGCAAAATCATTTACCTGAATTCTACTGCCAAATAGTTCTCTATATTTTAGAGTTCTATTTTAAGCCATAATAAACAGAACGATTAAGCCTTAAACATATTTCAAGATGTTTTCAGTGACAAAATAGAGACATTTCTATAGTTTTTAGTTTTTAAAAAATGCAAAACGTCTGAAAGGATCTTCACATATAAAAACTCTGAGATAGGCATTTCTCTCCACTCAGGGAAGGCTCACCCAGAAAGAATGTTTGAGATTTGAAAGTTGTACCTTATCATCATGACGAATGTGACAACAACTGGAGGGACACAAAGAAAAGCACAGATGAAAGAAAGAATAAACCTCAAACAAAAAATGGAAACTAAAAAAAAAATTAATTAAATCTATTTTTGTGAAATTCTTCAAAAAGTTGTTGGGCTGAGGGGCTCAGTGGGAAAAACGTGCTGCAAAACTATGAGGATCAGAATTCAGGTCCCCAGTACCGCATTTAAACAATCTGAGTATGATAATGTATGTGTAACACCATCTATGGACACTGGCTCCTTGGCCAGCCACTCTTGCTAATGGATGTGATGTAGGTTCAGTGAGAGACTGTATCTCGAAGACTAAGTTAAGGACCATGTATGGATATAACCTAGAATCTCTGCTTGGAGGTAGCCCATGGTAGCTCAGTATCCAAGTGAGTACCCTAGTAAGGGGAACAGGGACTGTCTCTGACAAGAGCTCAATGGCTGGCTATTTTACCTCCCCCTCCCCTGAGGGAGAAGCAGCGCTGCTAGGCCACAGAGGAGGACTGACTTTGCAGCCAGTCCTGAAGATAAACCAGGGTCAGATGAAAGGGGAGGAGGTCTTCCCCTATCTGTGGACTTGGAAAGGGCCAGGGAGGAGATGAGGGAGGTGGGGTAAGGTTGAGAGGGAATGAGGGAGTGAGATACAGCTGGGATGCAAAGTTAATAAACTGTAACTAATATTAAAAAAAAAGAGAGAGAGACTAAGTTGGGAAGTGATTGAGGAATATACCTGACACTGACTGCAGACTTGCTCAGATATATGCACTGGTAGCATAGCTACACACACATGCATTTAACACACACACACACACACACACACACACACACAAAGAGAGAGAGAGAGAGAGAGAGAGAGATGGTATACTTATAAAAAACAAACTACAAAAAAAGACAGACAAAAACAAAAATACTTCCAAATGCTTAATCTGATAAAATATATTTTTAAATGATTTTCAGAATTGAAACATAGTGACAAAATAGAGACATTTTCAAAGAGGCAGAATATTTAATTTAATACCTGAACAAAATTTGGCAAATGGATAAGTAATGAGATCAGTTGTTGTGTTCAACAATCTTTAATGATTAGGAAAATGCCAGTTAAGTTTCAATGACATATAGGCCTAATAAATTATTTAAATTCTAGCAAAACAAAAACAAAAACTAAACTGATGAATGTGTGTCCTGGTTTACTTTCTATGGCTGTGAAAAAATATTGTCGAAAAAAATTGAGGAAGAGTTTTTATCATGTTACAGATTAGAGGTCCATCCTATGGCTTACTCAGCCTCTTTGTTATACAACCTACAAGTGTTATCTACAACCTAGGAGTGATGGCTACAGTCTAGAAGGGATAACACCCAGAGTGCTGCAGCACAGACTGCCCTTAGCAAATCTGATGGAAATACTTTCTCAGTTGAGTTTCTTCAGGCCAGATGACTCTAGCTTAAGTCAGGTTGACAAAAAGTAACCAGGAGAGATTATGTACTTTATGTATGTGGTTCCTCATTCTGCTCAGGCTCTCTGGGTGTCTGGAGAATGGTGCCCACAGAACTGGGAAGAATGAAGCAGAGTTTGGAAAACAGGTGGGGTCTCCCTCTCTCTCTTTTCTCTCTCTCTTCTCTCTCTCTCTCTCTCTCTCTCTCTCTCTCTAAAGGCCTTCTCCGAAGAGTGTTAGTGTCCCTTCGCCAAGAGGGATGAAGAGCAAGGAGCCAGGTGGCCTGTGTGGCCAGCAGCACAGGCGGTGCAGGAGGCACTGAGGTAGGAACTGGGTTTTGCTGGCAAGGCCACAGGGTGGGCATGTCTGAGGTTATAGTAGTGAATGTCAGGAGAGCTCTTCAAGTGTTACAGCTCAAGTGAAACAATAGACAATGTTTGGCCAATCAGCTTCCGCCCATTTATTAGTGAAGCAACTTATGTCCATTTATTCCATGGTGAACAAGTACTATATGAACCTTGGAGAGTAGGTAAGGGCCGTGGTTAATCACTACCTTTGATTGTGGCTGGCATGTGGTGATGCTCTATTTGCATCCAGGTGCCTGCTACGTCACTAGCTGTGACTACTTTTGGAGTTGTGGGTCGCCAGCCAATGTGCCCAAGAGCATGCAGGCACAGAATAAAGGAGGGAACGGTCCTATTCCTACTGGTCTCAGGATGAGATTATTGGTTTGAGATTATTGGGGTTTGAACACATTAAGGATCCCACTCTAGCCCCATGCCTGTTGTCTCCGGTCATCCAGCCTTCGAGCCCCACAAGGTAGGTCTTTGATTTTGTTCTAAATGAGACATTGTTTATCTAGTAATCTGAAGTGTCTATTCACCAAATTTTCTCTCTAAAATATTGTAGTAATAAAAAATTTATGAGCAATTGAAGGACCTATCAAGTAGTAAATTGATAAATTATAGTATATCCTTAAGATAGAGTTTGAACTAGAAATGAACATTATAAACAGCTAAGCATCCATCTTGTGAATGGATTAATTCATTTGAAAAGAGTGACCTTAAACTGAGAATTCTGACAAAGGTCTTTACTGCCCAAATCAGCAACCCGGAGGAATGTTTTTCAGTGGTCAACACACATAAAAAGATAAAATGTGCACTAAGATACCCGGGTTCCATTCTGAGTTGGCAGCAGAACTCAGCAATATTGTCCACATAGTATTCATTGTGTAAGCCTGAACGATGTAGGATTGAAAAGGTCATGGGGTCCTTAACCATAATTCCAGAAGGCCATTGAGGCCAGGCACTTTGTGGTAGGTTTCAAGAGCTCCTAAGAGTGTGCTAATGAACCTATGAGGTGAAACACAACACACATTGGAGACTACAGGATGTAAGTGACACTAGGTCCACCAGATATCATTTGAGAAAAGCTGTTGGCATAGAGAGACATGAGCTCAAAAGAGAGAGTATATGTTTTGCAGGTTGTAGAGGTGCAAGGGTGGCATTCTCCCAACCCTTTAGAACCTATACAATTCTGTCAGGATCCCAAGATGTGAGATGTGAAGCTACAAGATGTGTTGCTTTGTTTCCTTAAGCAAGATGGAAAAGAAATAAATATGTACATTTACTTAAATATACAAATTCTTCCCTTGACAAATATCTCTCCATTCTTACTACCTCTGCCTTAATCACTGCTACTGTGAGAACAACACTTTTGGATTTTACTTGTAAATGGTGTATGATATTCATCTTTCTGTGCTTGGCTTATTTCCCACAATATAACATTCTTCATCCCAACTGTAGCAAAAGACAAGGTTACCTTAAGGTACTGATGTATTTTCTTTTTAATATTTATATATGTCTATATATGCACATACATGTAAAGCTGCCTATGGCAGACAGAAGACAGCATCAGATCTACAGGATCTGGAGTTAAAAGTAGTTGTGAGCTGCCCTATGTGAGTGCTAGGAAATGAAGTTGGTTTCTCTGCAAGAACAGGAAGTGCTCTTAATGGCTGAGCCATCTCTCTAGCCTTTGATTTCTGTTTTATATATCCTTGAATGGCACTACTTGATGGTCCATCACCGGCATCAAGAAATAGAGCAGAAAGGAAAGCCCAGAAAGAAATCCATAAAGTTATAGGCAACTGATTTTCAGAAAATTCCCCAAAATATATACTGAAGAAAGAAAAATCATTTTTAAATGAAGACAAAGCTGATATAGCCTTTCTTTTATTTAGATGTATTTCTCATTAAAGAAAGATCATGTATTTCTCATTTAATTTTGGTTAATATACAGAACTATAAACAGGTAGGTTGAACTTAATTGTTACCCATGGAATAAGATATTTGTTTGCAAAAACTTATTCTATGGGTATTTTGCCTACATGTATGTCTGTGCACCCCATGCCTGTCTGGTGTGCATAGGTTCTAAAAGACGGCATCAGATCCCTGGTAACTGGAGTTACACAGATACTGTGAACTGCAGCATGAACCCTCGTAATCAAACCACTGTGCCTTGTGTAAGAGCACCCTATCCTCTTCGTCAGCCCTTGAAATCAGCTGATTACTGTGTTTTGCTTTTGTTCTGTTTTGTTCTGTTTTTACACACTTATATGGTTTATGTGTATCTTATTTACTCTCATTTAGTATTGAAGACATGATTGAATAAATGTCAGTGGGCACAAAACCTTAAATTACTATTTTAAAACTATTCATAACAAATGTGTATGTTGTTAAATACATTGCTAAGTACTTCTCCAAATTAATATGCTATAGGAGTAATGCTAAATAATCAATCTACATTTCTTATAAACTCACAGTTCTAATGTCTGTTTAATGCATTTTTCTTTAAGTATAATTAGTTCCCTTGGGTGGTGAACTCTTGACAGAAGGACATCATGTTACTTCTTCATATCTGTAACACTTTGCATGATCCAGATGTCACATAAGCTACTCAGTTAGTTTTATTTAAACAACTAGTAAAGCTCTGAAAATATGTGAAAAAAACGGGAAAACTAAATATTAGTAAAACCATTGTAGAGTCATATCATTATCGCCAACTACTTTATTTTAAAAGTATTCTTTTAAACATGATTAGTAAAAAAATTAAAAAATTTTTAAAAATTTTAAAAATGACTCATAGGCAGTATAGAAGACAATACTTTATTTGGAAATTTTAATTAAATATATATTCAAATATATACATGCCTGGTCTTTAATACTTCATTAATATAAATTTAATGAAAAAATTAATATAAAAATTTAATTTGATAAGAAAATTAACATTTACTCCACTTCATAAATGTTAGAAATTAAACATCTTTTATAGTAAGATTTATTCAGGTTTATTCTATGCATATGAATGTTTTGATTGCATGTTTATATTAAACAGTCCAGATGGAGGTAAACTATCTAGATTTAGTGAACCTATCTGCTCAAGGCCTTTGAATTTGCATATGTACGCATTTATATCTTTGGCATCATAATATTGTTGCTATAATCTGCTTGGCTGAAAAAGCTGAAACTCACTGACAGGCATCTGCTGTGTTTTCTTCCTTTTTCAATGGGAACTAACATCAAAAAGGCAAGCAGTTTTAAGAACTCATTGTCCATTATGGAATTTGTCACCTCCCACTAAATTCTGTTAGAACATAGCCACTAAATGGCATCTCAGAGTAGATATCTATATGCTCAGAACTTTGGCATCATTAATATTATTGAGGGAGAAAAAAAGAGAGACAGATATTAGGAAACAGTTGTCAGGGCCTCTAAATATGCAATCACCTGCAAATACATCTCATAACACACACGTGAGACCATGTATGTATTCATTTCCTCCAAAAGAAACAATTTCTTTTTTTTTTGAATTTTATTTTTTTCTTATCAGTTACATTTATTAACTCTGTATCCCAGCTGTGTCCCGATCCCTCTTCCCTCCCAGTCCCTCCCTCCCTCCCTCATCTCCACCGTGCCCCTTGCCAAGTCCACTGATAGGGGGGACCTCCTCCCCATTCATCTGATCCTGTTTTATCAGGCATCTTCAGGACTGGCTGCAAAGTTCTCCTCTGTGGCCTAACAGGACTGCTCCTCCCTTGGGGAGTGGGGAGGCCAAAGAGCCAGTCATTGAGTTCCTGTTAGAAATAGTCTTTGTTCCCCTCACTATGGGAAACCAATTGGTTACTGAGCTACCACTGGCTACATCTGAGCAGAGGTTCTAGGATACATTCATACATGGTCCTTGGTTGCATGTCATTCTCAGAAAAGACCCTGTGCCCAGATATATTTGGTCCTTGTGGAGCTCCTATTCTTTCCTCATCAGACTAACTCCCCTTCTTTCTAATGATTCCCTTTAATCTGCCAAAGGTTGGTCATGAGTCTTTGCTTTGAAAACACTGCTAGTTAGAGTCTTTCAAATGCGCTCAGTAGACTCCTGTCAATGTTCAATGTTCATCCCATCTGTCTTTCAAAACGAGGATTGATAATCTTACCCCATGTCCACTCTCTTGATTATCTTTTTTAGGTGTATAGATTTCAGTATGTTTATCATATCTTATAGGTCTATATAAGTGAGTATATACCGTGTTTGTCTTTCTCCTTCTGGGATATTTCACTCAGGATGATCTTTTCTAGATTCCACCATTTGCCTGCAAATTTCATGATTTCCTCCTTTTTGATTGCTGAGTAGTATTCCATTGTGTAAAAATACCACAATTTCTGTATTCATTCCTCCGTTGATGGACATGTGGGTTGTTTCCAGGTTCTGGCTATTACAAATAAAGCTGCTACAAACATGGTTGAGCAAATATCCCTTTTGTGTACTTGAGCAAACTTTGGGTATATACCTAGCAGTGGTATAGCTGGGTCTTGAGGACGCACTATTCCTAATTGTCTTAGAAACGCCAGATAGATTTCCAGAGTGGTTGAACCAGTTTACATTCCCACCAGCAGTGGAGGAGGGTTCCCCTTTCTCCACAACCTCTCCAGCATGTGTTGTCCCTTGAGTTTTTCATCTTGGTCATTCTGATGGGTGTAAGGTGATATCTCAGGGTTGTTTTGATTTGCATTTCCCTGATGGCTAATGAGGATGAGCATTTCTTTAAGTGTTTCTTTGCCATTCAATATTCCTCTGTCGAGAATTCTCTGTTTAGCTCTGTTCCCCATTTTTTAATTGGATTACTTGGTTTGCTGCTTTTCAGCTTCTTTAGTTCTTTGTATATACTCGATATTAGTCCTCTGTCCGATAAAGGGTTAGTGAAGGTTCTTTCCCAATCTGTAGGCAGGCGTTTTGTTTTGATGACAGTGTCCTTTGCTTTACAGAAGCTTTTCAGTTTCATGAGGTCCCATTTATTGATTGTTGCTCTTAGAGCCTGTGCTGTTGGTGTTCTGTTCAGGAAGTTGTCTCCTGTGCCAATGAGTTCTAGGCTGTTCCCCACTTTTTCTTCTAACAGATTTAGAGTATCTGGTTTTATGTTGAGGTCTTTGATCCACTTGGATTGTAGTTTTGTGCAGGGTGATAAATATAGATCTATTTTCATTTTTCTGCATGTAGACATCCAGTTGGACCAGGAAAATTTGTTGAAGATGCTGTCTTTTTTCCATTGAATGGTTTTGGTTTCTTTGTCAAAAATCGAGTATTCATAGGTGTGTGGGTTTATTTCTGGGTCTTCTATGCGGTTCCATTGATCCTCCTTTCTGTTTTTATGCCAATACCATGCAGTTTTTATTACTATTGCTCTGTAGTACAACTTGAGATCAGGGATGGAGATACCTCCAGATGATCTGTTGTTGTACAGGATTGTTTTGCAGATTCTGGGTTTTTTGTTTCTCCATATTAAGCTGAGAATCTTTTTTTTCAAGGTCTGTAAGGAATTGATTTGATATTTTGATGGGAATTGCATTGAATCTGTAGATTGCTTTTGGCAGGATGGCCATTTTCACAATGTTAATCCTACCAATCCATGAGCACGGGAGATCTTTCCATCTTCTGAGATCTTCTTCAATTTCTTTCTTCACAGACTTGAAGTTTTTCTCAAATAGGTCTTTCACTTGCTTGGTTAGTGTCACCCCAAGGTACTTAATGTGGTTAGTGGCTATTGTGAAGGGTGTTGTTTCCCTAATTTCTTTCTCAGCCATTTTGTCTTTGGTATACAGGAGGGCTTCTGATTTTTTTTGAATTGATTTTGTATCCTGCCACTTTGCTGAAGGTGTTTATCAACTGGAGGAGTTCTCTGGTTGAATTCTTGGGGTCGCTCATATATACTATCATATCATCTGCGAATAGTGACACTTTGACATCTTCCTTTCCGATTTGTATCCCCTTGATCTCCTTTAGTTGTCTTATTGCTCTGGCTAGGACTTCAAGTACTATGTTGAAGAGGTAGGGAGAGAGTGGGCAGCCTTGTCTTGTCCCTGATTTCAGTGGGATTGATTTAAGTTTCTCTCCATTGAGTTTGATGTTGGCTATAGGGTTGCTGTGTATTGCCTTTACTATGTTTAGATATGTGCCTTGTATTCCTTATCTCTCCAAGACTTTAAACATGAATGTTGTGTTGGACTTTGTCAAATGCTTTTTCAGCATCTAAGGAGATGATCAGGTGGTTTTTCTCCTTCAGTTTGCTTATGTGGTGGATTACATTGATGGATTTCCATATGTTGAACGACCCTTGCATGCCTGGGATGAAGTATACTTGGTTGTGGTGGATGATATTTTTGATGTGTTCTTGGATTCAGTTTGCAAGTATTTTATTGAGTATTTTTGCGTCAATGTTCATAAGAGAGATAGGTCTGAAGTTCTCTTTTTTATTGGGTCTTTGTGTGGTTTAGGTATCAGGGTGACTGTTGCTTTATAGAATGAGTTTGGTAATGTACCTTCTGTTTCTATTTTGTGGAATAGTTTGAGGAGAATTGGTGTGAGCAGTTCTTTGAAGCTCTGGTAGAATTCCGTGCTGAAACCATCTGGCCCAGGGCTTTTTTTGGAGGGGAGACTGTGAATGACTGCTTCAATTTCCTTGGGGGATATAGGGGTGTTCAGTCTTTCTACCTGATCTTGACTTAATGTTGGAAGATGGAATCTATCGAGAAAATTGTCCATTTCATTTAGGTTTTCAAATTTTGTGGCATATAGGCTTTTGTAGTATGACCCAATGATTGTTTGAATTTCCTCTGTGTCTGTAGTTATGTCACCCTTTTCATCTCTGATTTTGTTGATTTGGATAGATTCTCTCTGCTTTTTAGTTAGTTTGGCTAAGGGTTTGTCTATTTTGTTGATTTTCTCAAAGAACCAGCTTTTTGTTTCATTGATTCTTTGAATAGTTTTATTTGTTTCTAATTGATTGATTTCAGCCCTGAGTTTGATTATTTCCAGCCTTCTGCTCCTCTTGGGTGTATCTGCTTCTTTTTTTTCTAGGGTTTTCAGTTGGGCCATTAAGTTGTTTGTATGTGATATTACAAATTTCTTCTTGCAGGCACTTAGTGCTATAAATTTTCCCCTGAGCACTGCTTTCAATGTGTCCCATAAATTTGGGTATGTTGTGCCTTCTTTTTCATTGAATTCTAGGAAGTCTTTAATTTCTTTCTTTATTTCTTCCTTAACCCAGCTGTTGTTGAGTAACAAGTTGTTCAGTTTCCATGTGCGTGTAGGCTGTTTGTTATTTCTGTTGTTGTTGAGGTCCAGCTTAAGTCCATGGTAGTCAGATAGAATACAAGGGATTATTTCAATCTTTTTGTATCTGTTGAGGCTTGCTTTATGACCCACTATAAGGTCTATTTTGGAGAAGGTTCCATGCAGTGCTGAAAAGAAGGTATACTCTTTTGAGTTTGGGTGAAAAGATCTGTAGACGTCTATTAGGTCCATTTGATTTAGGATCTCTGTAAGTGTTTTTATTTTTCTATTTGTTTTCTGTCTAGTTGATCTGTCCCTTGGTGAGAGTGGAGTGTTGAAGTCTCCCACTATTAGGGTTTTAGGATCAATGTGTGATTTAAGCTTTAATATTGTTTCATTTACGAATGTAGGTGCTCTTGTATTTGGGGCATAGATATTCAAAATTGTGATGTCCTCTTGGTGGATTTTTCCTTTGATGAGAATATAGTGGCCGTCCTTATCTTTTTTGATTAACTTGGGTTGAAAGTCTATTTTATTAGATATTAGGATGGCTACTCCCGCTTGTTTTCTGGAACCATTTGCTTGAAAGACATTTTTCCAGCCCTTTACTCTCAGGTAGTGTTTATCTTTGTTGCATAGGAGTGTTTCTTGGATGCAACAGAATGATGGATCCTGTTTCTGCAACCATTCTGTTAGTCTGTGGCTTTTAATTGGGGAGTTGAGTCCATTGATATTGATAGAAACTAGTGACCAACAATTGTTACTTACTTTAAATGTGGTGTTGGTGGTGTCACTGAGTTTCATTGCTTGTCTTCTTTTGTTTTTTTTTGTTGTGTAGTTATCTCTTTCCTCTGTTTCCTTTGATGTAGTTGTTTTCTTTGGTTTGGAGTTTCCCTTCTAGTAACTTCTGTAGAGCTGGGTACTATGTAGATATTGTTTAAATTTGGTTTTGTCTTGGAATATCTTGAATTCTCCGTCTATGTTGATTGAAAGTTTTGCTGGGTATAGTAGTCTGGGTTGGAATCTGTGGTCCCTTAAGGACTGTATGATTTCTGTCCAGGCCCTTCTGGCTTTCATAGTTTCTGTTGAGAAATCTGGTGTGATTCTGATAGGTCTACCTTCATATGTTACTTGGCCTTTTTCCCTTGCTGCTTTTAGAATTTTTTCTTTGTTTTGTAGGTTTATCGTTTTGACTATGATATGACGTAAAGAATTTCTTTTTTGGTCTAGTCTACTTGGTGTTCTGTAGGCCTCTTGTATGTTTATGGCCATCTCCTTCTTTACATTGGGAAAGTTTTCGTCTATAATTTTCGTGAAAATATTTTCCGGACCTTTGAGCCTGATGTCTTCTTTTTCTTCTACTCCTATTATTCTTAGGTTTTGTCTTTTCATGGTGTCCTTGATTTCTTGGATGTTTTCTGTGTGGAACTTTTCTGATTTTATTTTTTCTTTGAGAGACGTGTCAATTTCCGCAAGTGTATCTTCGGCTCCTGAGATTCTTTCTTCCATCTCTTGTATTCTGTTGGTGATGCTTACCTTTGTAGTGCCTGATCTTTTCTCTATGTTCTCCAGCTCCTGGTTTTTCTCTATTTGTGTTTTCTTTATTGATTCTAATTCTGTTTTCATGTCTTGCACCATTTCCTTCACCTGTTCGAAGGTGGACTCCTGCTTTTCAATGATAGCTTCTATTTTTTTGTCCGTTTCCTCTCTATGTATCACTAATTGTGCCTCTACTTCTTTGGGTATAATTGCCTGTATTTCTATGAGAGCTTTGTTTATTTCTTCTTTATTTGCCTTCATTTGTGTGGACAATTCTTTGAGAGCTTTGTGCATTTCTTCTCTGTTTGCCTCAATTTTCGTGGTCATTTCTCTGAGAGCATGATTTGTTTCCTCTTGGTTAGTCTCGATTTCTTTGGTTATTTCTCTGAGGGCTTTGTTCATTTCATCTCTATGGGCCTCTAATAGCTGGAGAAACATAGTTTTGAGGTCGTTTTCTTGTATATCTAGTTAATTGAAGTGTCCAATGTTTTATGGGGTTGCTGGTGAGGTCATTATGTCCTGATTTTTGTTGGGAGTGTTCTTACGTCTGCCTCTAGCCATCTGGTTATTTATAATCCTCACTGGTTGTTCCTCGAGATTGTAGTTAGGGCTATGATCCTCTCTTTCTGTTTTCTGGACTGTTTTTTCAGGAAGATGAGAGAGGTTCACTGCTTTGGGAGTGTGCACTGTGTTTTCAGTTTTGCCTAAGTAAGGAATGTGACGCTGGTGCTATTCGCATGCACTTTTAGCGGTCGCAGTGTGCATGTGGGGATTGTCTGACTATTGCAGTGGCCTGCAAGCCACTATTACGCAGTTCTGACTGAGATCCAGGGATTGTTTGCCTGGATTGCCCTGGTGGACCCACATGCAGAGGCTTCAATGTTGGGGTCGCTATCCCAAGAATCCCTCTGATGCCCATACTAGGAGTCTGGGTGGCAGGGATCTCGTCTGGTTGCTTCTGTGGAGATGCCCTGGGCCTGGGGCAATCTCTCCCTAGAAGGCTCACTCACTCTCTTGAAGGACCAGTTGGAATGCACAGAGGTTCCCCTTGCTCACTACTCTCTCTTTTGGTCCTGCTGCGGAAGTGCACGGGTAGGCTAACAGTCGGCTCTGTGACACTGTGGCCGCAGGACTCGATGTCCACCTTTCCTGTGTGCTGCCTCTTTGTCCTTTCCCTCTGCCAGGAGGGGTTATGTTGACTGGTTCCTGGGTGGCTCGGGAAAGAGTTAGGGTGAGTGTACTCAATCCCAGATCCTGGGCCCAGATCTCTCTGCCAGAAGCAGCCTAGCGGTAAAATCTATGTTTGTTGATCCCAAGAGAGTACCGGGTAGAGTAGAGTGTCCTCAGATCCAGAGCTTGGGTTTCTCTGCTAGGGGCCGATGGGTGAGCTGGAGAGAGGGTGCTGTGTCCTTGGCAGGCTGCCTCTCTGTCCTTCCCCTCTGACCTTCTCCTCTGCAAGGGCAAGCTTATGGAGATGCTCTCAGGGGAGTGCCAGCAGGGGTTGGGGCTTCTCAGTTGGACCCTGAGCCCTGAGCAGGTGGAGTTTCTCTGCCAGGGGGTGGGGGTGGGGCGCCAGTGATAGAACTTGCTGCTAGACCTTATTGTGCTGGACCCAGGATAATCTCAGGATGTGTAGAATGACCACAGTCCCAGATCCCAAGCTGTAGTTTGCAAAAGAAACAATTTCAAAATGGTGTATCTAGTTTTAAAGCCACAATTTCTAGACAATAAGCAAAAGTCCAATGCTTTCAACTAGAGCTTATATACAGGGTCTGATTTTTCCGGTTGCTCTTAACCCAAACCTTTTTTTTTCCTAGTTTAAACACAACAAATATACAATAATGATATTATATCTACTCGACTTCAATAAAAATGCTCAATATGAAATTATGAATTTTGGAAAGAAAGTGTGAGAATGGAGACCGGCACAGCCACTTTTCCATAGCTGTTATTAAATTTTGAATGGCAGGAAATATGAGGCTTCTTTGACTGACATATACACTTCTTTACTAATAATGTTTTTTTTTTTTTTTGTATTTGTTTCTTTTTAAACAAATCATCATGTCTGGTCTGTCTGTTGTTCTGTATCATCTACGGCTTTGTCTCCTAGGAAGTTCTTTCCAAGTTATTTTCCTAAACGGACATATCAAATGGCAGCAAAATCCACAATTTCATTTACAGCAACTCGAATAAAGCAAATTCATATCAGTTGCAAGCCTAGAGCTTACAAGCTGCTTTGTGAGGTGAGGAGTCTTAGTTATGTAGGTGCTATGTCTGGTTTATTTAGTGATACATAATTATATATTAGCTGTTTTTTATTTTGATGTTCTCATAATTTAATCATATTTTTCTTTATAAGCTTCTTTTATACTCCCATACCCATTGATCCCTGAATTCTTCAAAACTATTGCTATTTTGGGCAGAAAAGTTGAGAAGTCTCTGAAGTTTTTACAATCAGTTGGTTATAGGATAAATGTAGCAGCCAATTAAATTAATTCTAAGCCTTTCATTTATTTGTCCATCTTTTGGCTTGTGTCTTTCTTTAGCAATTTAGTAAAAACTAAATTGTGGTTATGAAAGAAAGCATTGGTAGGGAGTGTTAAATCCTAGTTTCTGGTCAAAGACGTAACAAAGGGCTGTCTTTGAGAAATTATCTAGCATACTCCCTTAATTCCAGTTCTTTTTTTTATTTGATAATTTTTATTAAATATGCAAACTAACAAAATCAGTGACACAATCCAGATACAGAACACGTTCACCCCCTAGAGGTTCTGGCACATCCCAGCTTCCCAGTTCTCTTGCCCAAAGGCTACTTTCAATTCTACTGTCCCTGATAGGTGTTGGTTATTCCTCTTTTCTTCATTTATCATAAACATCTTAAGACAATCCTTTAAAATTCATTTGTCATTTCATTTTTCTGAATTTTGTTTTCACTTAAGTTTTCAAATTTTATAAATTGCTATCAAGAAATAAGAATTCCTAGAAAATAAGTCATATTGAATTACAGAATGATAGGATATTTTTTAAAAATATTTCTGGTTTTTCAAAATAAGCCCTGCTGTCCTGGAACTCATATATATGTATATACATATATATATATATATATATATATATATATATATATATATACATATATACATATATACATATATATGAATAATATATATGAACGGTATATATATATGTGTGTATATATGTATGTATGTATGTATATATATAAATATGAATGACTGGCCTCAAACTTGAATATGCAGCTCAGCTGAGATTAAAGGAGTGTATTATCACTGTTTGGCTATAGCATACTTCTTAAAGAGCTGTGTGGCAATTTTTGGTACAAAAAGCACCAGTTTGGGCAACATTGAAAACAAAGTGTAAAGATAAGTAGCTACAAGACCATTTCAGCATCTCGTGGATCCTTCTCTAAAATTATTATAGTATATATTTTAAAATTGGATCTTAAATTAGTCACTTATTTTTAAGGCTTAGATGCTTCCATCTTTATAACAGATAGTAGTATTTTCATTGTTTATCTTTAAGTGTTACTACAATGACTTTAAATTGTAAGCTAAGTGTAACAGAAATAAAGCATATTAAAAATGGATATAATTATTCTACAATAATCATCTTTGAGCGATAACCTGTTCTCATAAAAGATATTTCTAAAGATATTTTCTACTAACTCTTGTGAATATAAAAATTGGTGCTTTGTTACTATGTTATGGGGTAGGAATGCTTCATTCCTCCATCACACTATCATTTCTACACTGTAAACGATATGACATTAAGATACAGTAGGTTTAGGTTACAGATGGTAAATTCCCTTAGTGCCAAAAAACAGAACTGTTCTTAAAACATAAAACTGCCTAACATGTTCATGTCTGATGCTTTTGAAAACCATAGGATGGTCTATTTTGAATTGTCCTTCCATTTTCTCATGATGAGGTTAATATTATGAGCATTTGTAGAATGTCTATATTTTTAGTGCTGCTATAACACAGTTTTAAAGGTTAGGTAGATTACCCAAAAGTTAATTATTTTCTCAGTTTCCAAATGCTAATCTGTCTCCATAGCTGGTAGGTGTCATTCTTCTTCCTCCAAGTTCACATTCCATTTCTTCCATAAGGAAAAGTTGCTTGAGATGGGAGGAAAACTTTCAATGTAGGAAGTAACAATTAGTAAGTAGTGAAAGAGAAATTCTTATGGTGAAAATGTAATAACAGAGCTAAAGTTGGTAGGGAGATTAAGGGCTAACACATCAAGGCCTAAGATGCCTAGGAAGATTAACAAAAAGCTTGATTGATATCCAAATATGAGATGAACAAGATGGACAGATAAGACTAACAGTACTCTAGGCCAGTGGCAATGGCTCAGCTAACAGGCAGTGGCTCCAGGAACATATATGGTGCTATTGTCCTTTCTGGGATCCTTGTCTAAAAGTCAAATTATTTTAACCAATAAAATAATGATGTCTTCCAAGCTATTTCAGGGAAAAGGCCCTAGATTATTATGTAAATAGTTAATGAAGACCAATGACTGCTTTTTAGTAGGCAACAGGACTCGATACAATTAACAAGGAAGACACCTGCAATGATGGAAAGACATACTGCTAGCCAAATGATCAACTAGTAGGCTGACAGGTAAATAATTAATAAAGGAAGAATCACATATGGACAGAAAGGAGTTCAAACACCTGTAACCATGAGGTCAGTACATAAATCATGTATGATCATTCCCATAGTTGGGCCAGAGGGGAAATACATAAAGGAATTGGTCCTTGATTGGTTTGGTCCATTACATCCCAATGAAGTAGCCGGTATCTTGATAATTACTTCAGATTTTGCCCATTTTCTGTCACGATCTTATAAAAACCCTTAGACAAAGATGCTGAATGGTATCTCCTTCTC
This sequence comes from Psammomys obesus, assembly GCF_907164565.1. Taxonomy (NCBI): domain Eukaryota; kingdom Metazoa; phylum Chordata; class Mammalia; order Rodentia; family Muridae; genus Psammomys; species Psammomys obesus. Next base: position 17,082,507 of record NW_026596166.1, on the reverse strand, counting down.
TTAGAAACTCCTACTACTGAAAGCCTGTCATCTCTTTTTAATGCCTCACTTTTCTCTAATTCTCATTTATAACACAAATTTATTTCTTTCCTGCTTCTACAAGTGTTTGTTTCTTTGATTTTCAGTGACAGGAGATAGAAAGCCATGACACTGTCCAAAGCTCATCTTTGGTGACTGTGAAAATCTGGTACCCTAGGTATTTTGGCGAAATATCATTGGGTAAAGAAAAGCCCTGCTAAGATTAAAATCCTGCTTCATTTTCACACTGTGTAGATGTACTATTCATATTATATTTCCATGTATATGCTTACTCATTCATTTATTTATATATTATGGGATAATATTTAGCGATTGCATATGATGTGGTGAGACCCTATTTGTCTCTTATTTTTTTAATCCATTTCTCCAAGTGTTCCTTGGCCAGTAGAAGTCTTACTAAATAGAGTTGATTTATAACTAATTCTGTATTTCAGTATGTGTGTTTTCGTGTGAATGTGTACAAGTGTATGTGAAGGTGTGTCTACTAATGCACATGTACAGATGACAGAAAAGGACATTGGGCATTCTCCTTTCTTAATTTTTCTGTATATTTCTATTCCAGGTCTCTTTCTGAACCTGAGGATTAAGACCCCTTGGCTGGATACAAGAATTGGTATGCATGCAGTTTTCATAAGCTATCACACACCTATGCTGATGTAAGATTTCCAAAAGTGCTTCTGCTTTTGAGTCATCCATGTTCTTCCTCACTTCCTGTGAGAAACACTTATTTAGTAACATAGGCATGGGTGGATCATATTTTTCTTCTCTCTATAACTTGTTTGAAATTGGTAGTTGTCTGTTCACATCTTTCCAGACTATTAATTATTCAGGAAATTTTGCTACAGTGATTACTATATTTGTCAATTAAAGTTGTTCCTTTAGCACAAGCCTGGATATTATCTTGAATTAGACTTTCTTCTGCCAAACAAACAGTTCAGTGTCTCTGATTTCAACTTCAACAAGGTTATCAGGGGATGGACAGAATGAATCCAGATTCTTGCCTGAACAAGAACATTAATGTCCACAACTCAGTTCTGATAAGAGTTTTTGTTTCTCCCTGACACCTCATGAATCAGCTGTAACTAGCCACGTTTCTCTTATCATTGCTCTTCAACAAGGTGGACCATTAAGTTCCTCTTCCAAGATGCAATGGCTTATGTATCCCAAACTTCCATATTCTTCTGGGTTTAATGCTTACATATTAAATGTTGGCTAATAAAACTCTGAATAATAAATAGTTCTAAGTCAGCTTTCATTTGCTACAATGTATTGGTATTGTACAATGAATTTTTACTAGTCATCATTTGACCTTGAGACATTACTTGACTTTGAGCTGAACTCAGAATGTGAGTTTTATGAGATTACAACTGGTTTTTCTTGGCTCAAAGGCCAGATACAGGCGATATGTCAAATAGTCTGTGTGACATTTGACAACACTGAATATGACTTCAGAAAGTTAGCACTGAAATATATAGGTATTTCTTTTCCTGCCACCAACTCTGACGCTGTGTTTAGACTATGCAAGAGCGATTCAGAAAGCAGCAATGCTGTTGTAACTCAACTTGTGCCGGATACGCTTGGACTGTCATCACTGCTTAAAATGTCGTAACTTTCAGCTGTTAGGCCGATGCCAAAAGCCAATGTTTGTGGCTGTGTGGTGTTTTCATTTTGTTTTTGTAAATAGGAATCATCTCCAAGTTCAAACAAAACCAAGAACAAATTATGTTGTATTATTATTGTTGCGATAAGACTATCCTGGAGATATACGTCCATGGTGATCTAAAATTGTATTTTTCTGCTTATACTTTTTAAATATGTGAAAGAAAAATGAGGAAATGTTTTGTTAAACTAATGTTTCTGTGATTTATACTATTTATGTATATATACTATATTATATATTTAATATATGCTTTATCACCTACCTATTATCTATCATTTATTTTATATATAATCTATCCAGCTACATCTGCTCTCTATGTATTATCCATTTAATTTTATCCTTGAATTAATTGAGTATTTCAGTCATACATCTTTTTAATAAGTAAAGAATAGTTCAGATTTTATCATTGAGCTAGCAGCAGAAGAAATTAAAATGATAGTAGTATTTATCATTGTAAAATCATGTTCACGCATAGTTGGTACAAATGCAAAAATACTAAAGAATATAAAATCATAATTCATTTCAATATGTAATTTAGATTTTCACTGATGCACATTTTGCAATGTATTGTTTTTATTGAATTAAAATGCAAGGTTTTGTGTATTGTATTTGATGTATGTGTCTATTTTTGAATGACCTAATAGTCCTCTTTAAAATTAAACATGATGAAAGATAATTTCATTGACTGCACAAAGGAAATAGAAATGAAAAAATAATGCACATATACATATTCTCATTTATAAATATTATAAATGATATTTATATTTATATCATATATATTTATATTTATATAAATTTATATTTATATCATTTATAATATTGTATGGTATCTCATACAATATTCTCATTTATAAACCAAATGAGAATATTGAATTCTCAATTCAAATTTTACACACACACACACACACACACACACACACACACACACACTATCTATATATCTATATAAATTTCCATTGCAATAAAGCTGAAACCCTATGAAAGATGTCAGAATAGCACAGCATATAGATGCCAGGTGCTAAACTCACTTTACTCTGCTAAGCAATAATTATATTTTGGCTTAATAATTGGTGATTTAATATTGCAAATCTAACATGAGTCAGATGTAAAATAAAGTGTACTGAAAATTATTAAACATATCAGTAAATATAACAGAAAATAGTTTTGGCACTGTAAAATTCAGTAAACAGTTTATTTTACTGTTTTTTTTTAAGTTAATTCTCCTCTCATACAAAGAACTCTGACCACAGTTTTCCCTCCCTCCATTCTTACCATCTCTCCACTGTCTCCCCTCTCCCTCAGATCCATGCCTCGTGGTCAAACTTTGGGCAGAGTACCAGAATCCTTATAGAAGAAGAGGGAGATCAAAGGACCTGGAGGGGATAGGAGCTCCACAAGGAGAAAAACAGAGCCAAAATACCTGGGCTCAGGTTGGCATGCAGATACTGATACACCATGCATGGAGAGGACCTAGATGCCCATTTCAAAGGGAGTCCATTGGCTGCTCAGTTTCCAAGTGGGTTCCCTGGTAAGGGGTCCAGGCTCAGACTTTGAAGTGAGCTCAGTGGCTCAATTGTCTGATCACCTCCCCTTCGGAGGTGCAGCCTTGCCAGCCCTTGGAGGAGGAGGATGCAGCCTCTAGAAAAGTAGAAAAGAGCACAGAAATGTGTTTCCAAGAGAAAAGAAACGCAAAGAAAACCCTTGATGAAACCTGATAAGCTAGGGTCAGATAGAATGGGAGGAGGTCTTCCTGTATCAGGGGACTAGGAAAAGGGGAAGAAGAGGAAGGGTTGGTAGGAGTGGGAGGAGACAAGAGAGGGGCCTGCAGACGGGATACAAAGTAAACACATTGTAATAAATAAATATATAAATAAAATAAAATTAAAAAAAGAATAGGTCTCCCAGGGATATCAACTAAAAACAGCATAACAAGCTAAAATAAGACTATGTACAAACCCTCATAAGAAGGTTGAGTTAGGTCTCACAATAGGAGATAGAGGGTTCTAAGTGCAAGCAAAAGAGTAAGAGACACCCCCACTTTTACTGTAAGGAGTCCTACAAGAACACCAAACTACCATAACATATATTCAGAGGACATAGAGCAGAGCCATGTAGGCTCCATGGTTGCCATGTCAGTCTCTGTGACAGCCTTTGAGCCTTGCTTAATTGATTCTGTGAATCATGTTCTCCTTGTATTCTTCGCTCTTCTGGATACCACAATTCTTCATCCCCCTCTTCTAAGGAATTCTCTGAGCTCCAAGGGGAGAGATTTGATGGAGATCTCCAATATGTCCTCTTTCTTCACCTAACGTTAGGCTATGGGTCTCTAATTCTGCTTACATCAGCTTTTGGAGGAAGCTTCTCTAATGGCATTTGGGCTAGGCACCAATTTGTGAACATAGAAGAATATCATTAGGAATTATTTATTGATTATTTTTTTCCTTCTCTATAGTTGTGGGCTCTTCAGTTCCTGGTTTCTGGCCATCCAGGAAGTGTCAGGCATGGGCTCCTTCTCATATCATGTGCTTCAGTTAGATCAATCATTGGTTGGCCACTACCACAGGTTATGAGTCACTATTGCTCAACACACCTTGCAGGCAGGCCAGATTGCAGGTTGAAGGCTTTGTGTTGGGTAGCTGTCCCTGGCCCAACACTGGAAGCCTTGCATGATTATAGAAGAAAGATAGATGTTTCAGACTACACTTCCTCCATTACTAGGAGTTCTTTTACTTATAGTTAATATCTAAGGTTCTCATTCTATTTTTTGAATATTTTCTTAATTATTGTTATTTATTACAATTTATTCACATTGTATCCTGAGTGTAATGCCCTCCCACATCTCCTCCTGGTCCCACCCTCTCTTTCTCTACCTGTCTCCCTCCCCATGTCCCTCCACTAGTCCACTGATACCGGAGGTCCTCCTCACCTACTATCTGATCCTAGACAATCAGGTCTCATCAGGAATGCCTGGATCCTCTTTCTCTGTGGCCTAGTTAGGATACTTCACCAGGAGGAGGTGATCAAAGAGCAGACCACTGAGTCCATGTGAAAGCAGCCTCTGCTCTGCTTTCTAGGAAAACCCACATGGAGACTAAGATGACCATGGGTAACATCTAAGCAGGGGATCTAGGTCTTCTCCATGCATTATCCTTGGCTGATTTATCAGCCTCCCCTACAGGACCCCGTGAGCCCAGAATTTTTGGCGTTGTTGGTCTCTTTGTGGAGCTCCTGTCCCTTCCAGGTCTTTCTGTCTCCCCCTTGTTTCATAAGATTTCCTGCACTCTGCCCAGAGTTTGGCTCTGAGTCTCAGCATCTGCTTTGATATCCTGATGGGTAGATTCTTTTAGAAACCCTCTGTGGTAGGCTCCTGTAGGGTTCACTGTCTTCTCCTTTTTCAGTTGTCTATTCTGTTTGCTCTTCTGAATGAAGATAAAACCTCTTCCCTAGGGCCATCCCTGTTGTATAGCTTTTTAGGGCAATAGATTTTAGTATGTTTATCCTATATTTTATGTTTAATACCCACTTACAAGTGAGTATATACCATGTGTCTTTCTGCTTCTGGGTTATCTCACTTAGGATGATCTTTTCTAGTTCCTTCCATTTGCCTGCAAATTTCATGATTTCTTTGTTTTTAATTGATGAATACTATTCTGGTATGTAATTGTACCATAATTTCTGTATCCATTCCTTAGTTGAGGGACATCTAGGTTGTTTCCAGATCCTGACTATTATGAATAAAGTTGCTATGAACATAGTTAAGCAAATGTCCTTGTTGTATGCTTCGGTATCTTTCAGATATATACCCTGGAGTGGTATAGTTGGATCTTGAGATAGCAGTATTCCTAATTTTCTGAGAAAGCACAAGAAGACAGGGAACAGGACAGGAGCCTACCAGAGAGGGCCCCTGAAAGACTCTACTGATCGAGGTATCAAAGCAGAAGCTGAGACTCATAGCAAAACTTTGGGTAGAAAGCATGGGATCTTATGAAAGAAGTGGGAGATGTGGAAGGAACAGGAGCTCCAAAAGGAGACCAACAAAATAAAAAAAAATACTGGGTCCTGGAGGCCCTGTAGAGATTGATACCCCAACCAAAAACCATATATAGAGAGGACCTAAAAACCCCTGCTTAGATGTAGCCCATAGACTCATTCTCCAAGTGGGTTAGTTCCCAAGTAAAGGGATCAGGGGCTGTCTCTGGCATGAACTCAGTGGCAAGCTCTCTGATCATCTCCCCTTTGCAGATACAGCCTTTCCAGGCAACAGAGGAAGAGAATGCAACCAGTCCTGACGAGACCTGATAGGCTAGGGTCAGACAGAAGGGTAGGAGGACCTCAGTGGACTAAGGGAGACACACAGAGGGAAGAAGAGGGAGTGAGGGCAGGATTGAGAGGTGATGAGGGAGGGGGCCAAAGCTAGGATACAAAGTGGATAAATTATAATAAAAAAGTGATAAATAAATTAATAACTTAATTTTTAAAAGCTTGGAATATGATGATTGTATTCAGCTCCTCAAGCTTGTTTGATAGGCCTTAATGGATAGGACTGTCTCTCAGAATTCTAAGAGTGTTCTTTTTATCTCAATAACAGTAGAAATAAGAATCCATCTATGATCTATTAGTCCCTAGGGAATGAATCTCTCAGTCCTCAGTCCTTCTAGGCCTGGAAATGACCATGTTTGGGCATTGCACTATACTCTCAGAGGCTATTGTACTCATTAAGAAGTAAAGAATAAGGTCTCAGTGAAACTGTTTCATGCACTTAAGTTAATATAAATGTGACTTGTGATAGTGTTCTTTTAAAACATGTTTTTAACAATAGTTTTGTTATACAGAGCTACTCTAACTGCTTTTGAGAATAATAATAATTATTTATTTTATTGTCTTTAAAGAATCTGCAAAGGCCAATAAAAATACTTAGGCCAATTCAGTGAACAGTAATCAGAAACAGAAAAAGTGAAAAAGAGAAAAAGGATTGATGGGTAAGTCAAGTGCTATATTATCTAAAATGACTTAAATTCACAACGTCTTGAGTTAGGCTCTGAAGAATGCAAAAGTAAACACTTCTACTATTTCATTTGTGAGAGAGTTTACACAATCATTTATGCAAAACAACCTCTTCTAGTAGGTCAGCAATATCACTTCTGTTTTACTTTCTCTCTGCTACTAAGATTAAGCACTGACCAAAACCATTTGAGGGAGTGAAGGGTTCATTTTTCTTATAGTCATAGATAACGGCCCATCCCTGAAGGAAGCAGAAACTCAAGAAAGGAGAATGAAGCAACGTCCACAGGAGAACACCTCTTGCTGGCTCTCCACAGGCTTGCTCACTGGCCCATGCTCAGCTAGCTTTCTCAAGGATTCTATGTCCACCTGCCTAGGAATGGGGAGGGGGTAAAAATGTGTGCTCTTACCCATCAGTCATGCAAGACAACACCTCACAGACTCATAGAACTGCACACAGAACAACCTGATATAAATAAGTATTCAATTGAGATTTCTTTTTTTCAAGTGATTCTAGGCTATGCCAAATTGGCAATCAATTCTAACTTAGCACAGTCCCCTATCACAAAATAGACCAAAGTAATAGTTAAGCAATAACATTCCTTAGGAAAGAATGAAGCCTGGGATATTTGTCATTGCTAACTTATCCTGTTTGTCCTTCTTTTCCAGGATGTCATGTTTCTGCAGGGATGGAGGACAAGATATGACTGTGTTTTCTATGGTCACACTGAATTTGCAACCCTCTTATCTCAGTCTCTCTAACACAGCATGGCCAGCTGGTGTATGTATATATATATATATATATATATATATATATATATATATATATATATAAAGACATTATATAAATCCCTGAAAAATTAGAAATTCCAATAAACAAACTTTTGGGCAGGTTTGTTTTAGTTAATTTGCATATATTTTGTAAAAACTTTATATCTGTAGATTTATAGCATTTCATTTATGGAAAAAACATATACCACTTAATTGGGAGATATTAAGCTGTCGGATCTATCACTCATATTCATTTCACTTCCTATTGAATAAGCATGATATTATCTTTCTCTCCTTTTAATATAGGTCCCTTCCTATTACTGAACTCTAAGAAGTAATAGAAAAAGAAATATGAGGAGAGAAGGCAGATTCAGACAGCAAAAATACTTATAGTGGTTGAGGAACAAAAGAAATACCTTTAAAAATTATCTCCAGAAAACTCTCATAAAAAGCTGTATCTTTCCAGGAAAATGTTTACACTGGTATAAAAATAACTATCTGGTAGAAAACGAAAATAATAGTACTGATAGTTATAAATAACCATCATCTGTGCTCACTAACTACTTGTTTTTATTAATATATCAGGATTGTGATCCTATAAAAAAATTTTACTTTATGGTGGGGGTTCACTTTGTAGCCCAGGCAGGCCTTCTTCACTCTCATTTTCTATTTTTGTGTAGCCCAGGTTCTTGATATGTAGCTCAGGCTACCCACACACTGCAGCTCCTCCTGCTGCAGCATCTAGCGTTCCTAGTCTATTCAGTGTTTCACTATCGTAAGTGCATTTTCCCACCAACTTCTTGTTTCTTGAAAGTAGATTGATTATAATTCTATTTCGAGAAAGAATGAAAATCAAGCCCTTTTTATAAAATATACAGATAAATTTACATTTTCACTTTGAAAAGCATTATCTCTGAACAGCTCTTAAAAGAAAGGGTAGGATGTGCAAAAGAGGAAGAAAGAAGGTTTAAATGCTTCCTTATTTTCTTTAGATGTGTTGACCTAAGAACTACCTAAGGTCAGGCCATCACAGAGTCAAGGATTCTTGAATGCCACTTATGATGCTTTTCTGATTTTCTGGTTTGCTGCCGAGTTTTTTAAAATGTAAATTAATTCTGAAATGACTTCTTTTGCATTAAAGATGGTGATTTTTCAACTACACCCACCAGTGGCAGGACAACAACAACAAAAATGTTCACACATGCTAAGTGTTAAAATTTGTTTTCAAATATAAAAGCTGCTTTTAATAACCAATATCTGTTTCACAAAACTATGCATATGGTTATATACAAACATATTTAATTGTGATCAGTTAAATGATTTTAAGATATGTTAGCTTTTCTGAAAAGATGTGCAATGAAATTTGTTGTTATCTGTTAGCTAGAATTCTATAATTTTAGTGTGAATTTCTACTGCTTCTTCAAGTTATTCTTGCTAGCTACTTTATAATTACAGATTTTTATCTGAATATGTTCCATGAAAATGTATGGACCGGACCAACAAGGTGGCTCAGCAGATAAAGATGCATGTCACCACGGCTGAGGACCTTAGCTTGTTCGCTAGAACCTACGTAGGTGAGAGAAAAGAACTAATCTATTATCACTACAGACATACCCGTGGCGCGTGCGCACACACACACACACACACACACACACACACACACACACACACACGTGAATAAGATGTAAAAACAAAAAGCAATGAAATCCTTCCACTTTGATATTAAAATCAATTTAATGTGAAGTGAAATTATTTTCTGTCGATAATTTCCAGGACTTAGATGTAATTATATTTAAAGTTGAATTTGATCCTTAAATTACTTCAAATTACTAAGGTGTTTTGCATTTTGCTCAATAAAATTTCCTGCTTGTAAATTATGCTGCCTATTTGAGAAGTGATTGTAATTGTATACGCAGGCAAAATTCAGACAAGCCACCTGATTATCTATATTCTTGCCTCTTTTGATGCATTAATTTTTTTTCATGGCATCTACAAGAGCAGTCCAACAAAATCTTTCTTGTTCCTTGCACAAACTTCATTTAAGTAAAGCACTGAGTGTAACTGTTTAATATTTTATTTCTGCAATTTTACTAAAGTACCCTCAATAGCAAAGTATTAAAAACACAACAACTTCAACATACTTTTTGCTATATCTTCTGTTTTGTGCTAATGAACATCTCTTTCTATCCATGGTATAGAAAAGATAATAGATGGTTGAATTACCAGCAGAAATTACATTTAGGTTTTAAAAAGTTCTTCACTTACCAGAATCTTTTCCTCTCAGAACCATCATAATTCTCTTATTTAGTCTCTGCTTCTGCACTTTATGGTTTTTATCTTCCCACTTGGATTTCAACTAAAATCTAAGTTCTGAAGCAGATTTCTTTTATTCTAGAGGGAAGTCTCTAATAGAAGACTATTTGGCAAAATGCAGCACAACTTTAAATGAAATAAATACATTTTTCAACCCTGAAGTGGATCACATACCAAAGTATATTTTTATTATTTGTTTATTGTTTGAAAATTCCATACATGCTTATAAAGCATTTAACCAAATGCATCCAATGCTTTCCCATCCAGTTCTTCCCTGAAACATCCACCTTTTTTTTTCTTTCCAATTCCATGTTGTCTTTCTTTAAAAGACATTGAGTCCATTTAATGGTGTTTGTTTCCTATTGTTTTTATATCAATTTTTACTTGTTAAAATTAATATTGCTCATAAATCTTAAATCTTTCTAGGATTTGCAAATCTAAGTTAAAATGTTAACAAAAGATAATAAATACCTTTTAAAAACAGCGCCCATCTGTGTAGCTTTAGCTGGACTGGTTCTTAATTTCCAGGCCAGGCTCGCCCTAAAATGCAAATGCCTTATATCAATGAATGGCTTACATATTAGGAAGTTTGAAAATGCAAATGAAGTTTATTTGAACCTTAATATTTGATCAGATTTATCCTTATCTGTATTGAAATCAAAAGATTTAGATGCTCTCGTAGATGAGCAGAAGTCAGTTCCCATCATCCATATTCAGCTCCATTTCTTGTCAGTAGCTTCAGGTCCAGAAATTTTTCATCTGTTGGTATCTAAATGTATTTGCACACATGTGCACAAAAGCACAGATACATATACATTAATCTTTAAAAATAAATTTTCAAGTATGTTGTGTTAGTCAAGTAAACAATTACCCAATTTCTTCTATTGCTTTTTTTTTTTTTTTCATTGTTTCTGAGTCTGTTTAGTGTTGTTTTCATGTATATGATTTCAAGGCTGACCACTCAGTATTGAAGAACCAATTTGGGGTCATATCAATGAGAAAGACATATTTTTTTCTTTCTCAGCATGTCTTAGGTTGTTGTACTTAGGGGCCCATTGAAATTTCCTGCCTTCCATGATAGCAGTCTATTAGTGTTGTTCAAGCCTTGCTTAGGCAGACATGTTGAACCATCATGGATGTAGCTTCCTTCTCATTTCTAGGAGACACAATCTCTCAGTAAGCTTCCTGGTCCTCTGGTCCTTACAATCTTTCCCTACCCTCTTCCATGATATTATTCCTTAGAGACAGAGGTTGGATTGAAGATGTATTAATTATGGCTGATCAATCAGTTGATGTCTACACTATAATCTGTTGTAGATTTCCGTCTACTGAAAAGAGGAACATCTGAAGAGTGAAAGCTACATGTAGAATGGAATGAGAAATTATACCAGTTTACTAAGCAGGTAGTAGTAGGTTCTTCTCTGAGATCAGTGACCACACTAGACCTAGGTTGTTGGCTAGGTTTCCAGTACTAGGAATAATTTCTCTCCAGCCACATAGGTTATAAGAGCAAGTATAGAGCTTTTGCTTGATGCCAATCTATGAGTGCCACTATTGCACCACTGAGGATATCTTGCCATGTGGGTCATTGTTGCTCATAGATGTAATAACTTCATAGGTTCTTGATTGCTGTCCTTGCTTAGAAAGTTAAATGGCACCTTCTGGGAAAATTGAAGATAGTGAAGATAGTCCTGAAGTAGAAGGTTTTCAAGACAGATCCAGCTCAAATCTGCTGAGCCCTGTGTTTAAAGCGTGTGATTTCTTCAGCAATAAAGACCTACCTTTAACATCTAGAAAACAACCTAGAACAACAGTACTACTCCGTCTTGTTTTGGGTGTATCTATCATGCTTGATACTGATAGTACTAGCAATTTTATTAGATACATAGTTTATGGCCCTTAAGAGACGCAATAGCCAACTTAATTGAAAACATTAAAATATATGTGTGTACATAAAAATATTAAAATGTGAAATATGTGTGTACATATCACAAACATATAAATGTATGTATGTATATATATATATGTATATGTATGTATGTATATGTTTGTTGACATGTGGTGCCATTGCTTATTGGATGTATGTGATAAAATTTTCTCTTTATATTGGTGCTAGGACAGGGCAAGTGACCCTTCCTCACCTGTTCCCATACATAAATCAGTTACATTTACTTTCAAATCTGTAAATAATCTTTATTAAGTTATTCATTAAATATGCAAACTAAAATTCTTTGATGACTCAAGAGGTTTTTTTTTTCTCATTTCTATAAATGAAAACAAAAGTCAGCTTTTAACATCAACTAGGATAAAGATTGTTTGTCCTCCTCCCAAGGGTCTAGCCCATGGGTGAGGAGAGAGGATTCAGGCCAAGGGATGAGAGCCGTGGAGCCATTTAGGCACCAGGAATCCGGTGAATGCAGTCCCAGGGCAAGCCTATTTCCCGAAAAGAGAGTGCTTATGTAGCTTTGGACAGCCAATCAGGTTTCTCCACACCCTCCCTGAGCCTGCAACTGGCTGTTCACCTCTGGACAGACGCCCCAGAATCAGATCACTTACTCTTCCACTACTTCCATAGTCACATCAGCGGAAGTCGCCGCAGACCGTGAGCCCTAATAGCCCTTTGCTGGGGCTGCCCACAAAAGATGAAGTAACAAATGAGGTATAAAGTGAAGTAGACAAAATGCTTTAATTTCAAAAGTTTCTATTTTGTAGGCAAGGGCAATATTACGTAATCTCAATGAACTCATCCGTTTAAAATTCCTTATGCTAAATGATCCTCTTGCTTGGTTGTCTGCCGTGTCATGGAGCCATCTGTGCTAAACACATACTTGGTATGTGAACATTTCCTTTGAATTTTACACTTGCAAACATCCTATGCGCTATTTTAACAGTTCTCATAAAAGAACACATAGGAACATGGTTATATAAGTATGTAAATTTAATGTCAAAATCAGTCTAATATTTCATGTATCACCTAAAATATCTTTAAAAAATTGAAAAATGCGTCATATTTTCTAATTTTGTCTTTATTTTAACTCATATTTGTTCAATTTATGATTCAATAATGTGTATCTAATACCAGAACAAATATTTTGAGAAGAGTATATGAACTAAATTGGTCTATAGTCCTCCCATTGAAAATGCTGCACTTACCTTTCATTAATGAGACATTTTGTTACCCGTTTTTATCATTATTTTTGTTATCTCATTTATTCTTCCCAACTTAGCTTTTCCTTTCAAATGTTTACACTATCTAATTATATCTGCTCATTGAGATCATTTCCATAATTTATGTAATACATTTTTCATAAACCAAATGTTTTAAATAGAATCTATAAAATCATGTCTCAAATGTCTTTATTACTGTCACCAAGTTTTTCAAAGCATTATTTCTCATAGCTATAAAATTATCTAAATAAGGAAAGTACTGGGCAGATAAAAATATAAGACAGTTTCAAAACTTCCATTTTTTTATTACTCATCATCTTGTTTTATGTGAAAAAATACTAACACTTTTTTTTTTTTTTTAGTAAATCTTGTGAATTATAATAGATAAATTCAGGTTCAATTCTTTTTTTGTCACCAACTGTTTAGTGGCTTTTAAATAGTAAGCATGTTTTAGATACAAAAACAACAGAGTAAAAAAAAAAGACTACAAACCTAAATATATTAATTAAACTTGAAGTTTAACTAAGATTTTTGAGGAATGGCTACTTATGACGACACATATCTTTTTTAACAATTTCATCTACACCAATTGCATGAGGAAAAAAATCTACACACACTTTCAGAAGAGAAATTTGAGGTACTTAATGATGAAATTACTTGACAAAGCTCACACTCATATCAATGTCAGAACTAGAAGTAGGAGTTAATCAGCTCTACTCCAGCATCTACTGTTAATTACAAGGAAAGACGATGTTCTCAAGGCGACATTTAGTGTGTCATTTAATAAGACTACTAGTTACCACTCATTTCTGGAGTGCTTACACTTTCCTTCTCAATTGTGCTGTTTGTGTTCATTGTAATTATTCATACCTACAGTGGTCTTTCTTCATAACTATAGGAAAACATTGTTCAAACTATTGTTCCTCACCTTCAATGTCTTAAGATCTTTGAATCTGATGTTTTCCTATTTATCTTTATATGCCAAATACATTTCCTTGTTATACAAATGTACTTCATCATAGGGAATGAATTCATGCAATTATAGACTGAAATGTCTACAATCTGTTATCTGCAAGCTGTGTATCCAGAAAAACTGTTCCTGTCATTCCGAAAATCTGAAAGCCTGGAGTGGAAGTCCTACTGGACAAGAGAAAATAACTTGATGTGCCAGGTCAAGCAAACAGTTGCAGAGAACAATTTAGACTTTCTTCACTTAGTCGACCTGCAGTGTGTTGCCCCCTGCATTTTTTTTTGTTTCAGTTAGTGAGATGGATACATAGAAAATATTTTTTAAGTGTAATTTCTAAAACATAGTTAGTAATATATCACAACACATGTACTTCTCCTAGGCCATGTAACTTTAAGATAGAATATGGAATTTGATGGTGTCTTTAGCCAATGTCAAATCCCCTTTTATGAAAATAAGAAATTCATTTATTAATAACCAAATATGAATGCTCATGATCTGAGAACATTGATTCACCTTACCCTAAATGACATTTCCACCTGGGTTAGGTTACATGAAAGATTATTCTTGTGGGGAAAAAATACATTGGTGAGAAAAGTATGTGGAAGAACTACAGATTATTGCATCTCTTTTGTAAGTTTCAAACATTATTTGCTAGAGTTCGTAACTTTAGGATTGGTAAAGACCAGCAATCTATTTAGTGATAGATTTTAGTAATAAATTCCCAGATGTTTAGAGAGTCACAAGACTGAGAATATTAATCAGTCATAAGTGGTAAGGAACACTGCTATTAAAGGTCATAAAATATTGTAAGATAGTTTTGAACAAATGTGCAAAGGCTTGTCTTTCCATACAATTGCCATATTCTTGCTGAATCTTCAATATATATGTGCAACCTCTCCCAAGCTTCAGTTCAGAGGAGAAACATAGATTTGTATCCGCCCAGTGAAATATAAAAACAATCAGTTATTTCAGCTTTAAAATGCCTTGATTTATGCATTCAACTGGTTAGTGACATTTCTTTGGTAAAAATTTCAACTTTGTGAACATAAAAGTAAATAACACAGGTTTTATTGTTTTCATAGAAATGTGGAAATAGGACATGTGTTAACAAATTCATGCACCTCGTGGTGATAGTGTTTGGTATGAAAAACCATAGACTGTCTGAACCCCCAGTGACAGTTGCAGGAAATCTTTGAGTTGTTGGTCAGAGTATGTGATAGACTCCCAAACAATGTAAGCTATTCTTGTTGCCTTTTGTTGTTTCCCAGAAATTGAAAGTAAGAGAAAATTTTGCTGTAGACATTATACACTTCTGACACAAGAATTTGAGGAATCTAGCTGAAAATGACAAGGAAGCCTATTCCCTGAGAAACACCTTTCATAAGGACAAATATTGCCAAAGGAGAAGAGCAATCAACAGTCTGTCTCAGCTGCAAAGCATGAAAGCCACAGAAATAACCATCACGGTAAGATATCCCGAGAATACAATAGTGTCACCTGTATCTTGGGGTCAATCAACAGTTACCTAGTTGGACCCCTAACAGTTACCTAGTTAGGTCCCTTCCATAGAGACAAATCCATGCCTGGTACTTGAAGAGAGAGAAAAGTAAGACAAGGAAACTTCAGATTCATTCCTTTATCTTCCCACGAGATTTTTTTACATTTAGCTAATTTCTGTTTACTCTTCCTATACTACAATAAAGATTATATAAAGCTGCTGCAGTAACTAAAGTCAGAAATAGTCTCAATGTTGCAAAAGTACGATGGAAAAATTCTTTCCAGTTAGCTTCCATTCTCATAGTTACCAGTTGCCATTCTTTCCAGCGTCTAACCCACGTAGTGTGCATTTAACTGAAAGAAGATACCATGTGAAGACACAGCAGTTAAGCTGCAGAAGTTTCAGTCTGTGCCAGAGCAACATCAGTAGGTAATGCCCTCACAGGCTCAGTGTGCTTTTATTAGACATTTTTCTTCAGATAAAATACCAGAACATATGTTTCAATAAAGGAGATACATACACAGTAAACAAATACACAAGATTACGTTGAACATCGTTAGCCATGAGGGAAATATAAACGAAAATCACTCTGAGATATAGTTCCACAACTACAGAAGGGTGAGAGATGAAAGGGCAGCATCAGAACTGCTGAAGAACCAGGAACTAGATCATCCCCACATTATTAGGACCATAAATATTCAATTGAGCAAATGGCAACATTTTCATGGGGGATATTTCATCACGTTTTCCTTTGCTGGCTTATATTTTTTCTTTGTGTTTGACTATTTTTATCTTCCCCTTTTATTAATAATAGATTCTTTAGTAATGTTTCTTTTATGAATGTGGCTGCTCTTGTATTTGGGGCATAGATGTTCAGAATTGAGTCTTTGCCTTGGTGGATTTTTTCCTTTGATGAGTATGAAGTGTCCCTCACTAACTCTTTTGATTAATTTTGGTCAAAAATCCATTTTATTATGATTGCTTCCCCCTGAGAGAATGCCTTGCCAGGCCACAGGGAAAGAGGACTCTCAATCCTGATGAAACTTAATAAGCTCCAGTAGGTGGGAAAGTGAGCTCCCCTTTTCTGAGAAAAAAAAAAAAAAAAAAGAAAGAAAAGGGAGGGTAAGACTGGGAGAGGAGGATGGATGGGGCTACAACAAGAATGCAAAGTGGTAGCAATTAATTAATTAGTTAATTAATAATAGATTAATTTCTTTTACAATACACCTTTCTTACATCTTTCCATTCTCTCTACTCTTATTTCCTTTGCAAAAACACCCCCAATCTGGTTCTACTCCCCTTCTGTTTAGCATTAGGCAAGAACAGGCTTCTAAGAGGTAACAACAAAACATAACAAAATAAAATATAGTAAGATAAAACAAAAAATCTGCACATCAAATTTGGACATGGCAAAGCAACAGAAGGAAAAGATCACAAAGAGAAGGCACAAGAACCAGAGACCCACTGATTCACATGCTCAGGAGTGCCATAAAGATACTAAGCTGAAAGCCATGATGTGTATGCAGAGGATCTGTTGGCCTGGACTCGCTGCTTCAATCTCTGTGAATTCATAGGAGTTTTGCTCAGGTGACTGAGCTGCCTTATTTTCCTGGTGCTCAGAAGTCTGTGTTTGTTAGTCTAAATTACTCTCATTCAGTTTCCTTTTTGTGAGATAGCACTGATATGGAAGTTTCTAGAATTTCTGGGACTTACTAAATGGTATGTTCAGTTTTATCTATAATATGATATATGTATGCTTTTTTTTTTTTAGATTGAACGAATTATAATCTATTCTAACATAGAGACTTTGTAAATTTCTTATGTTCTGTTCTAGGACACTGGATGTCTAGACAAGAATCAAAGCACTAGTATTGTTATCTTCTAATTTTTTTATCTTTTAATCTATCTGTCTGTGTGTCTATCTACCTATATTATTTATGTTAACCTTTTTTTATCTGACATATAAGACTACAAATATCTAAATACCAATGTGGTATCATGTGATTCAATGCGTGTATAATGCATTGGATGTTTAAATTAGGCTAAAAATATGAATTTCCTCAAACACCTTTATATTTAAAAGGTTCATAATATATCCTCCAGTTTCTGGATACACAGTATATCATTATCATATAATCACCACAGTATGCTTTTAAGTAGCTGTGACTTAGCACCAACTGGTGGGCCTTCCCTCACCTCTCAAGTCCCCCTTCATGCCACTGTTGTCAGCCTCTGGAAACATCATTCAGTTAACAATTTCACATATTATTAAAAATAGGTGGGATTTTTCTTTGTGTGCCTGGCTTACATATCTATACCCCCAAACACACACACATTAGCAATGTGATTCTTGCATTGATAGAAGTACATTTTAACAAGGTATTTTCTATTGACGTATTTGTGTTCTTTATACATGTGAAAGCAGAGAAGGATTATGATATTTTTTTGCCACCTAGTATGTTAAGAAGGCATCTCAAGGAGAGGATATTAAATAGGTAAGCAGCAACTTCTAGGAAGGAGACTTCTCAAGAGCAACGTGAAAGTGCTGGAGTGTGCAGAGCTTGCTTTCTCTTTAAAAAGATTTACCACGAGCACTGTAAGATACTCCTAGATGATGTGCTTTCCATCTTGCACTGGAGAACTGACAGGGAATCTCTGGAAGACTATGATAGACTATTCCCTCTCAGCTGATCATTCCTGCCTACTCTCTCTGCAGCAAGTCTATCCACACTTTGTACTCAATTTCTATCGTTCGGTTACAAAACAAAAGCTTACTTTTTATTTATTTTTCCTTTACTGAAAGTATTTTTTTTCTTAAAATATTCTGATTATGGTTTCCCCACCCTCTACTCCTCTCTGGTCCTTCACACCTACTTTCCCATCTGAGTCTATTCCCTTTCTCTCTCTCATTAGCAAAGGAACAAGGCTTCTAAGGGATAATGAAATAAACTGTGACAAGATTAAACAAAAACTTAACACCTCTAAGTTAGATAAGACAAACGAACAGAAAAGAACTCAAGAGAAGTTTCAAGAATCCAAGAACCCATTCATTTGCACACGTAGAAATCCTGTAAAAACACTACATGAAGTCACAGTTTATACGCAGAGGACCTGGCACATACCTGTACCATGCTGCCTCAGTCTCTGTGAGTTCATATGAGCCTTGGCCATGTTGATTTTAAGGGCCTTATATTTTTGATGTCTTCCATTCCCTCTGGATCTCACATTCTTCTTACCTCCTCTTTCTTAGCCCCGAGGGAGGGATATGATAGAGACACCCCATTTAAGGCTGACTGTTTCAAGGTATTTCATTCTCTCCATAATATCTGGATGTTAATCTCTGTATTTGTTCCCATCTGCAGCAAGAGGAAACTTCTTTGGTGATAGCAGAGCAAGGCATTGATCTGTGATTATAACATACTATCACTAAGTGTCATTTCATTAGTACATGTGTTTTGTACCAGTAGTATTTACTTTTATCCTAGGTCCCTGGGTTATCTATTTATTGGTCATGGTAGCAGTGCTGGGTGTGGGTTCTATCTTGTGGAGCTTGCCTTAAGTCAAATTAGATAATAGTTGGCTACTCTAACCAGCTTTATGCCACAACTACTCTAGCATGTCTTGCAGGTGGGGCACCATTGTAGATCAAAGACTTTGTGTCTGGGTGGTGTTTACTTTTCTATTTTGATAGAGTGCAGATACCTTCCTGTAACAAACAAACAAACAAAAACTCTAGACTGCAGATATGAAGGCTCTGTATAGGCCCAAGACTGATTTTTTTAAGTTCACCAAGTTGTTTATATGTTGTCTTCAGTAATGGGGAATGTCCTGTTATGTTGTGGAAGAGTACCCTATAGTCTTGTCAAAATCCTGGGTTATGAGGATTTCCATGGAATCCTTTTGGCCAACAACTCAATTAGAAGCTTATCTTTGAAGAAGCTAACTATTAAGAGTTATGGTGTCCTAAATTCAGGTATTTTTTCATTTATTTATTAATTTTATCTCTTTATATCTTGATCCCAACCCTCTCCCTTCTCTCCTCATAACCTCTGACTCTATTCCCCTGTCTCCTTTTTCTCAGAGAAGGCAGAACAACAAGGGGTATGAACACACCCAGGCACCTCAAGTAAGAGCAGGACTAAGTGCATCCTCTCCCACTGAAGCCTGTGAAGGCAGTCCAGCTAGGGGGAAGGCATCCAATGGCAGGCAGCAGAGTCAGAGACAACCCCTATTCCCATTGTTAGGGGACACACATGTTGATCACTTTGCACATCTTATACTCTTTGGTTGGTGATTCAGTCTCTATGAGCCCCTATAGGCACAGGTTAGTTGACTCTTTAGGTCTTCTTGTAGTGTCCTTGACTTCTCTGGCTCCTTCTATCCTTCTTTACACTCTTACACAGAACTCTCCTGCAGCCATAAGTTTACTGTGTAAGTCAAATGCTGATTTCAGTAACAGCAACCCCTGTTCCCACATATGGTTGCAATCCTTGTTCTGAGAATGTCCTGTCTCAATGTTGTCTGAGCACTGCTCCTCAATTGTCCTCTGATGTGCCAGGGGACAAAGCTTAGAGCCAATTGCTGGGCTGGGGAGAGGATAGGGCTGGACTTTCTGCCAGCAAGGGGACTGGTCCAATAGACATCAGGAGAGAGGAGCTGGAACAGGAATGCTATAAAGTGCAAGCATCATTGGGATCTACACTGGGAGGAAGCCAAATTAGCATAGAGGGTTAAGAGAGCATAGTAGCTGCTCATTTCTGGTAATGTGAAGATTATTATTGCTATAATAATTAATAAATATGAAAGAGTCAATTATTTGTGTGATAGCTGGGTTAAGAGAGAAACTGTTTTACAAACAGTTTTAGAAAAGTGACTTTAATACTCCCATAAATAGAGATGCACCTCACACAGGAGTCACACACATTCCCCACCAGACAACCTGGTACATCTTTCCTCAGGGCTACAGGGTGAAAGCTGAATGTTAGTACAGACATGTTGCAGAGACCCCTCAGTTTAGAGAAGAATCACTCCAGTGACGATACAAGGAAACCAGCAGCCGCACATAGCCTTCTCAGTTGTATCAAGAAGGCATGGCATTAGCGTTAACTACCTTGAGACACCCACAGAAAATGATATGCCTTAATCTTCTTCAATGAAGACAACTAATGATGAAAACAACCTATTGATATTTCAGTTTAGTGTTGCTTTCGATACCCAGTCTCTCAATAAGGTAAGATAAAACATTCAGACTAGGAAAAGACCAAAGTACTAAGTTTAAAATACACTGTTATTTTTTTTTCTAAAAGTATTTTCTGTGTAGGCCCGCTGAAACTGTAATAAGAGCTGTAGTAAGTCAGACTACCTGTAAACTGAACTTTCATACCATCTCTTCTGGGGCTTGATGATCATTTAAGAAGAAAGGGCAAAAAGAACATAAAAGCTGGTGATAGACGGGTTATGAACTGTTTTCATAGCCACTACAGTGATGACATAATAGCAGATTTGTCTGCCAGTCATGGACCTATACAAGACTGTGGTTCAGCAGTGAACCACAGACTAGAGAGATGCTCACTGGTAAACTTTTGGCTACTGATGGATTATGGGAGAATACAGTCATTGTCTTCCTTGTGTATCCTCTAAGGAGCCAACTGGGTCAACAGATACTTCCAAATCCAGCATCACAGAGAAGATCTCATCAAACTCAGTGTGTCTCAAAAAGGAAAGCAAGCAACCAGGCAAACAAATATGATTGTGGGAAAGACACTAGTATGGAGGAAAGTGGGCAGTTTAACTGGAGAAAAATCAGAAAGTTTAAGTAATGCACTTTATACACATTGAATTCAAAGATCAATTCAATAGGAGTTTTAAAAAGACAGTAAAAGCTTTTCACTATTCCTGTTTCCCAAATTCTTGGATTCCTCTTTATGTAGGGTTGATCCATATGCTTCACAGAGTGAGCAGGGTTTAGGTCCTGATACCTTAGTTATATGACGTATAAGCCCATGTATGAGCCCATCTATGATGATAACTTTAAATTGCTGGCTTCAGTCTGAGCCTCACATACATATACAGAAACCTGTTGCCATAACACTGTACAGAAGAGAATTCAGAATTTCGTTTCTTCACTTCTGGTTGTTAGATCAAGATAGAGACTAATAATTAACCACACTTTCAAGGGATATAACCTGAGGGAGACTCACTCATACTTCCAGAAGTCACCGCTGTCTTAATGCAGTGAAACACTCTCTAAACATCCTCCTCTAAGTTCTGTGTCAGGCCATGCTAGTTCATAGTAGTTCAACAAATGTTGTTCTTAGAGCATTTGATAAATACATCATTATTCAATTCTTTGTATTCTTATGATTTAAAAACACATTTTGCTTACATGGAGTAGTTTTTTTAATTTTATTTTTTTCTTATCAGTTATATTTTATTAACTCTGTATCCCAGCTGTATCCCGCTCCCTCATCCCCTCCCAATCCCATCCTCCCTCCCTCATCTCCACCCTGTCCCTTTCCAAGTCCACTGATAGGGGGGACCTCCTCCCCATTCAGCTGATCCTGTTTTATCAGGTATCTTCAGGACTGGCTGCAAAGTCCTCCTCTGTGGCCTCACAGGACTGCTCTTCCCTTGGAGGGTGGGAGGTCAAAGAGCCAGCCATTTAGTTCCTGTTAGAAATAGTCCTTGTTCCCCTTACTATGGGAAACCAACTGGTTACTGAGCTACCACGGGCTACATCTGAGCAGAGGTTCTAGATCATATCCATACATGGTCCTTGGTTGAATGTCAGTCTCAGAAAAGACCCTGTGCCCAGATATATTGGGTCCTTGTGGAGCTTCTATCCTTTCCCCATCATACTAACTCCCCATCTTTCATATGATTCCCTGTACTCTAACGAAGGATTGGTTATGAGTCTTTGTATCTGCTTTGAAAACACTGCTAGTTAGAGTCTTTCAGATGCCTTCAGTACACTCCTGTCATACGTTCAATGCACATCCCATCTGTCATTGTAAACAAGGATTGATCATCTTACCCCATGTCCGCTCTCTTGATTATCTTTTTTAGGTGTATAGATTTCATTATGTTTATCATATCTTATAGGTCTATATAAGTGAGTATATACCGTGTTTATCTTTCCCCTTCTGGGATATTTCACTCAGGATGATCTTTTCTAGATCCCACCATTTGCCTGCACATTTCATGATTTCCTCCTTTTTGATTGCTGAGTAGTATTCCATTGTGTAAAAATACCACAATTTCTGTACCCATTCCTCCGTTGTTGGACATCTGGGTTGTTTCCAGGTTCTGGCTATTACAAATAAAGCTGCCACAAACATGGTTGAGCAAGTATCCCTTTTGTGTACTTGAGCAAAGTTTGGGTATATACCTAGCAGTGGTATAGCTGGGTCTTGAGGAAGCACTATTCCTAATTGTCTGAGAAAGCACCAGATAGATTTCCAAAGTGGTTGTACCAGTTTACATTTCCCCAAGCAATGGAGGAGGGTTCCCCTTTCTACACAACCTCTCCAGAATGTGTTGTCCCTTGAGTTTTTCATCTTTGCCATTCTGATGGGTGTAAGGTGATATCTCAGGGTCGTTTTGATTTGCATTTCCCTGATGGCTAATAAGGTTGAGCATTTCTTTAAGTGTTTCTCTGCCATTCGATATTCCTCTGTCGAGAATTCTCTGTTTAGCTCTGCTCCCCATTTTTTTTAATTGGATTACTTGGTTTGCTGTTTTTCAGCTTCTTTAGTTCTTTGTATATACTCGATATTAGTCCTCTGTCAGATAAAAGGTTAGTGAAGATTCTTTCCCAATCTATAGGCAGCCGTTTTGTTTTGATGACAGTGTCCTTTGCTTTACAGAAGCTTTTCAGTTTCATGAGGTCCTATTTATTGATTGTTGCTCTTAGAGCCTGTGCTGTTGGTGTTCTGTTCAGGAAGTTGTCTCCTGTGCCAATGAGTTCTAGGCTGTTTCCCACTTTTTCTTCTAACAGATTTAGAGTATCTGGTTTTATGTTGAGGACTTTGATCCACTTGGATTTTAGTTTTGTACAGGGTGATAAATATGGATCTATTTTCATTTTTCTACATGTAGACATCCAGTTGGACCAGCACCATTTGTTGAAGATGCTGTCTTTTTTCCATTGAATGATTTTGGCTTCTTTGTCAAAAATCGAGTATTCATAGGTGTGTGGGTTTATTTCTGGGTCTTCTATGCGGTTCCATTGATCCTCCTTTCTGTTTTTATGCCAATACCATGCAGTTCTTATTTCTATTGCTCCGTAGTACAGCTTGAGATCGGGGATGGAGATACCTCCAGATGATCTGTTGTTGTACAGGACTGTTTTGGAGATTCTGGGTTTTTTGTTTCTCCATATGAAGTTGAGAACCTTTTTTTCAAGGTCTGTAAAGAATTGAGTTGGTATTTTGATGGGAATTGCATTGCATCTCTAGATTGCTTTTGGCAGGATGGCCATTTTCACAATGTTAATCCTACCAATCCATGAGCACGGGAGATCTTTCCATCTTCTGAGATCTTCTTCAATTTCTTTCTTCAGAGACTTGAAGTTTTTCTCAAACAGTTCTTTCACTTGCTTGGTTAGTGTCACCCCAAGGTAGTTTATGTTATTAGTGGCTATTGTGAAGGGTGTTGTTTCCCTAATTTCTTTCTCGGCCCTTTTGTCTTTGGTATACAGGAGGGCTTCTGATTTTTTTGAGTTGATTTTGTATCCTGCCACTTTGCTGAAGGTGTTTATCAGCTGGAGGAGTTCTCTGGTTGAATTTTTGGGGTCGCTCATATATACTATCATATCATCTGCGAATAGTGACACTTTGACCTCTTCCTTTCTGATTTATATCCACTTTATTTCCTTTAGTTGTCTTATTGCCTTGGCTAGGACTTCAAGCCTATATGCCACAAAATTTGAAAACCTAAATGAAATGGACAATTTTCTTGATAGATTCCATCTTCCAACATTAAGTCAAGAACAGGTAGAAAGACTGAATAGCCCTATATCTCCCAAGGAAATTGAAGCAGTCATTAACAGTCTCCCCTCCAAAAAATCCTGGGCCAGATGGTTTCAGCGCGGAATTCTACCAGACCTTCAGAGAAGTGCTAACACCAATTCTCCTCAAACTATTCCACAAAATAGAAACAGAAGGTACATTACCAAACTCATTCTATGAAGCGACATTCACCCTGATACCTAAACCACACAAAGACTCAACAAAAAAAGAGAACGTTAGACCTATCTCTCTTATGAACATTGATGCAAAAATACTCAATAAAATATTTGCCAACTGAATCCAAGAACACATCAAAGATATCATCCACCATGACCAAGTAGGCTTCATCCCAGGCATGCAAGGGTGGTTCAACATACGGAAATTCATCAATGTAATCCACCACATAAACAAACTGAAGGAGAAAACCACATGATCATCTCCTTAGATTTTGAAAAAGCATTTGACAAAGTCAAACACCCATTCATGTTTAAAGTCTTGGAGAGATCAGGGATACAAGGCACATATCTAAACATAGTAAAGGCAATATACAGCAAGCCTATAGCCAACGCCAAACTCAATGGAGAGAAACTTAAATCAATCCCACTGAAATCAGGGACAAGACAAGGCTGCCCACTCTCTCCATACCTCTTCAACATAGTTTTTTTTTTAAATCATGATTTTGAATAGCAGTTGATATATTCTAATAGTTCGAAAACAGACTATATTTTGCTTCACTGTTTTACTTGCAGGTTTATTTATTTATGTATTTATTTATTTATGTATTTATTTATTTATTTATTTATTTATTTTTGGCTATTGCTGTTCAGTTTTCAAGTACAAATTCTTTTGATAATAATTTTTGCACAACTTTATATTAACCTATGGTAAAGTTTAAAGTAGAGATATCAAAGTTCAACTCATTCTCTTGAAAAATACTGTAAAATATTTCAGCAAAGTATAGTATAAACTAATTAGCCAGGTGCTGCATCCCTTGCCTAAGCTGAGACAAGTTTAAGAGTGGCCTAGACAATATAGTAAATCCCCAACCACACAACAACAATAAAACAATGGATGCATTTATTTCTCATGAGCTTAAACACTAAAAATGTTAAAAAATGCTTAGGTGATAAAATAAAATGGTTTTCACTGTGTGATGAACCAGCATGTCAAATGTTTTAAGAGATACATTGTTCTTTTATGATAGAAAACTAAAGCAGTAAGGAAAAGATGATAAATATTTGAAAAACTACAGAGGAAAGAGGCCCCTCTGCAAAGAGCATTTATAACTGATGAGCATGTTAAGAATCCCCTTGGCTTGCAGGTTACTATTGGCACAATCATACATTTAGCATGATAATAAATGACTGAAAACACACAATAGAAATGGGTGGCTGTCATTAATTACATGTTAATCATTCCCAGACATCATTAGTGCTGTCTGTTTCAATGATTCTTTTCAATCACTCTGTAACAGATCATTAAAACCATCATGTAGATCAGAAAATTAATGTTTAGGAAGTTTAAACAATTTGTCAAAAGTTATATAAATGGTTAGATTCAAAGGCAGGGAATTACATAAGTGGTTATATATAAACCAGGGAATTACTTAATTAATTCTCATTATTTTAAATTCTTTATTGCTCATAGCTTCTATGAGTTATACTTTTAGGTATGTGCATAACCATTTATTTCCTTATTAAAGGTATCAGAAAAGTTAATTAACTTCAAAAGCAATCAATAGAAGTGTACAGAGTGGCGGGAGAATTCCACTTGGGCTTATAAAAAGCACAAGTAATGCATTCTAGTAAGAGCATATCAGAAGTATTAAAGCAGACTTATGCTGGAAGTATGCAAGGAGCATAATGCATGTGAGGTAAAAACATTTGGAAATTAGAAAGTACAATAGTATCCTATCTGACTCTGTTTCGGAGCTATGTTGTTTATTTGAAGGAGTAAATTATGGGTTTTTTTCTGATTTTAAAATTTTACTAACATTCTTTCACTATTTATTTATTGTTTTTACCGTGTGAGTGTATATGTCTGTGCATCTGTGTGTGGGAGTCGGGGGACCAGCTGCAGGACTCAGTTCTCACCTTGTAGATTCTGAGGGTCAAACTCTCAGTTCTTCATTCAGGCTTGGCAGACAACACCCTCTCACACTGAGTAATCTTGCCAGCATGATTATTATTTTTTATTTTTTAAATAATAATTTATTTTATACATTAAATATTAAATAATATTATAACAGAATGATCTGATACAGTTTTACACAGAAAAGAGAGAAATAGAAAATTTTCAGGGATTTTTTTCATTTTTTTAAGATTTATTTATTTATTATGTACACAGTGTTCTGCCTGCATGTGTCTGCATGCCAGAAGAGAACACCAGATCTCATTATAGATGGTTGTGAGCCACCATGTGGTTGCTGGGAATTGAACTCAGAACCTCTGGAAGAGCAGACAGTGCTATTAATCTCTGAGCCATGTCTCCAGCCCCGATTTTTTTTTCTTAAATGACATTATAAGCAATGCCATCTCCTATTTGCAATTGAAATTATGTAAGAGATAGCACAGTAGTGATTTGGTTTTAAATTTGCAACATTTTTTAAAGTATAGATGTATTTTTATTGAAGGGCATTATGCCTGAACAAAAGCCACCAGTATGTTATCTATTTTGTGAACCATACCTGAAAACAGCTTCATGTTTCCCAAAGGGAAATTATATTAGCATGTCCAATTTTTATGTACCTTCTCCATAAAACTCAAGGTAAAATGGATTATATTGCTGTGTCTAGAAAGCAGTTTTTATCGCACAGACCCTCAAACACATGAGGCAAAGCAAAGAACTCCTAGAAACTCTCCTAAAAGCTGTCTGTTTCAGCCATTAAGAGACTTGTATATCCCATGGAGACATAATAAGGGGCTAAAGGGTACTTTGATAGAGTTTTGCTCACAGACAGCCAGAGAATTTGGTTCTTTATAAATGTACTCTGACATACAGCAGAAGAATAAATCTGAAGGAAGTTAGAGGCATCTAATTTAAGACTGTCTGTGTGTAGGTACAAGTCCTGTGTATGGCTTTCCAAGCTGGCTTAGTATGCTTTTCTATTTTGCAAGGAGACAGTCCATAGTGATTATGTCTTTCCTTTAACTAGACTTGGGTAGGCACAGCCTGGAAAATATTTATGCAGGAAAACTATAGAAATAGCTCAAGTGTTAAGTACATTTTCTGCCAGAAACTCATTTGAGAGAGCAACTTTATAAGTCTAAATCTATTTTCTAAAGCAGGGATAATGATAATTAGTGCATCTGCGTTTGGCCAAGAATACCTAATTTAGACCTTTAAATACATACATTGTAGTATTGATTTTACTTGGGTAAGCTCTACATGATAGCACTAAGCATTTCACTCTTGCAGAGACTTCTGCACCCAGTGGACTTTTGGGATAGTGAAGGTATTCTGGTGTGACTAGGGCCTCTGGCAAGACCGGAAGTTTTGGAAACATTTTAAAGACCTATTTAAAATCAGTATATTTTATAGCAACATAAGTGGCTCATAACATTTTGTAGGATATTTAACTAAAATATCTAGGTTGGTCTCATTAGAGAGGTGTTATATTTGTGGTCCCAAAGAATGTCATTATCTTATGAATATTTCTCTCAAATGTTTATTTTTACAAATTCTCTGGCTTGTTTCTTGTTTTTAAATTTGGCACTAATATAGCATATTGCTTGGGAGGCTTATTGTGGTTATTAAAGCATAATATTCTTGGAAACATTCTTGAGGATTTTTACAACTGGGGAAAACAACAAAACATCTGGCCAAACATTTTCTATAACAGTTCTTAAATAAATAATTTAATGTCCATGTGCTATATGGTTAAATAAAGCTACTCTTTGTTACACAGATGTGTAAATATATTTAAGTGGTAAAATAAATTATAATAAATATTTTATTGTCATTTTTACTTAAATGTGATGGAAGAAATATCTTCATAAGTGTGAATTTTCAGAAATAAGTGAAAGTTTCTATATTTCCTTCCTTTTCTCCTTCTCTTTGTCCTTTCTTACCTCCCCTCCTTCCTTGTCCTTTGCAATTTTCTTTTCTAAGGATTTTTTTCATTATAATCATCTTCATCATCATCATCATTATTAAGTACAATTTATTCACTTTGTATCCCAGCTGTAGACTCCTCCCTCATCTCCTCCCAGTCCCACCATCCCTTCTTCTTTCCACCATATGACCCTCTCCTAGTCCATTAATAGGGGAGGTCCTCTTCCTCTACCACTCTAGCCTATCAGCTTTCATCAGGACTGTCTGGATCCTCTTTCTCTGTGGCCTACTAAGGCCACCTCCCCAGGGGGAGATTATCAAAGAGCAGATAATCAAGTTCATGACAATGACTGCCCCTGCTCCCCTTGCTTGGGAACCCCCATTGATACTGATCTGCCTATGTTCTACATATGAGCAGGGGCTTCTAGGTCCTCTCCATGCATGGTCCTTTCCCTAGTCAACTGAAAGGGGGAGTTCTCCACCATTGCCATATGCCTGGAGCTTGTTAAGTCTCATCAGAAATGCCTGGATCCATTTCCTCTTGGTCTGGAAAGGCCACATCACCTTGGACAAGTCATCAAGTTAACCAAGTTCATGATAGAGGTAGCACCTTTGTCCCTCAATAGGAGATCCACATGGAGACTGAGCTGCCAACTGGCCACATCTGCATAGGGGATATAGATTCTCTCCATGCATGGTCCTCCTTTGGTGCATCAGTCTCTGCAATACCCCCTGGACTCAGATCCTTTAGCTTTGTTGGTCTCTTTTTGGGGCTACTTTACCCTTCATGTCCCTCTATCCCTACCTCTCTCTTCTTCCACAAGACTCTCTGTGCTAGTCCTGAAGATACCTGAAAAACTAGGGTCAGATGAAAAGGGAGGAGGACCTCCCCTATCAGTAGACTTGGAAGGGGGCAGGGAGGAGATGAGGAAGGGAGGGTGGGATTGGGAGGTCAAAGACAGAAGGGTTATAGCTGGGATACAGAGTGAATGACCTGTGATTAATATAAAAAACAAAATAAAAGAAGACCAACAGAGCTAACTAACCAGGGCCCAGAGGGGCTTGCTGAGACTGAAGCATCAACCAAAGACCATGCAGGAAATGGACCTAGGCCCCTACAGAGATGTAGCAGATGGACAGGTTAGGCTTTATGTGGGTCCTCTAGTAAGGGAAGTGAGGACTGCATTGTATAAGGACTCACTTGTCAGCTTTTTGATCACTTCTCCGGGCAGGACTGCCATGCCAGGCCACAGGTGAAGAGGAGGTGTTCAGTCCAGATACAACTTGATGAGCTGGGCTGGATGGGAAAGGGAGCTCCCCTTTTCTGAGGAAAGGGTTGGGGGGAGAGGAGTAGGAGGGAGGGTGAGATTGGGACAGAAAGAGGGTGGGAAGATAATCAGGATGTAAAGTGAATAAAAAAAAACAAATAATTTTTTCATATTAAAAAAAAGAAAATAATTTCTGATGGTAAGATCAAATTTTGATAATGTTTCATGTCAGAATAGTTGATATTAAAATATTATTTCAAAAATTAAAAAAAAATCTCTGTGCTCTGCTCAAAGTTTGGTTGTGAGTCTCAGCATCTGCTTTGATCCCTGCTGTGTGGACACTTTCAGAGGACCCTCTATAGTAGGCTACCATCCTAGCCTACTTTCTTCTTTGCCTAGTTTCTTCTTTGCCATTCAACAGTCCTCTGTTGAAAATTCTGTTTAGCTGTTTCTCTTCATTTCCTTTCTGTACTTCCTCCTTCTCTCTTTCTCTGGCCCACAACATGTTGTTTTATATCCTTCTGAGTACTGACAGTCCACAGATTTTTAGTTATGTCTTAGACTCTCTGCTACTTAAGGGGCCTGCCAGCTTGTCTCTGCTCTCAGGAGCTTAGCTCTAGAAAGCGTAAAGTCAGAGATGAGAGAGGACCAGTGTAGGATCCTTAGAGGTTGTCATGCTGTTGCAGTGCAAGGTGTGTCTTTTCTTTCTGTTCCGTGCTTTTACTCTGTGAATGTCTGATGCCTGCAGGCTTGCTCCATTCTTGCCCTTTTTTAATTTCAAAAGTGCTGGATGTGACCCAGCCTAGTTGGTCTCATTTCACATGTGCCATCTGTTCTCCTATATGGAACAGATTTTATGCCTGCATATCCTCATTTCTGACACTTCAGAATCCAGAATCTGCCATCCCATAGAAGTGATAGCCTGCCAACTGTCCCTTTTGCCAACTGGTCTGCATGTGGACATATTAAATTTAAATATTCAGAGTTTTCTATGACTCTGTTCTAAGCTTCTGCTAGCTTGATTTGGGTGATTTTTTCACCAAACAGACAGGAATATCCTTGACATTACCTGTTTCCATCTGGCCACCAATGAATCCTTAATGTTCAAGGAATTGTTTGAATACACAATTTGCTTTCATTTATCATGCATTTTAATTTCTATAAATATGGCTATATTTTTGTAAGGCTTCCCGTTTTATAAGGACACTTAGGCTCTACGTATTTAAGTTAATGTTTCCAAGTGGTAAAGTTTTTGGACTTATATTAGAAGATATAGCAGGTCCAAGATAGTATTAGGTATGTGTAACTCATAGCCCTCAGACTGCATGCAGCCAAGGACAGCAGTGAATATTGTCCATTGTGAAATCATAAGCTTACCTACACATGAAATATTTTTAATATTTTTGCAGTTCCTTTTGTAACTTGATTGATGGCACTACCCCATGACAATCCTAATAGGGCGAACATGCTTCACTGGTTCTAAATACACATAACAAAATTTCTCTGAGCCAATGAACATCATAGACTTCTTAATATTATATCCTCCTCCGAACCCCATGTACCATTTACTGCATTGGAATGTATCATGCATTCTCAATGGCACAATATTAACCATTGAGGGTCAAATCATGCTCTTATGGAAAGGGAGAAATTCTAGTATACTTATATATACAGCACAAATAGCTACATGTTTGTTAAGAAATGAAAAGTATGTATGTATGTCTGTATTTTCTTCTTACCATAATACCTTTTGATATATTCTTTGAAATTCTATACATGCATACAACACATCATTGCAAACAGGAATGTATAAATCTGTGGCTTCCTACCAGATACAATTTACCTAACAATTTTTTTTTTTATAATTACTACAGCAATCTCTTACTTGTATATATCTTATTTTCAGAGGGGAAGCAAACCTCAGCAGGAAATTGGCTAAATAATGTTTACCCAGAATCTCATGTCTGCTTCAGGAATGCTTCAGTATTCACTGAATTTATTTATAATTATTTCTTACAGATGGCTTTATGGGTTCCCAGGAGTTCCATGTGAGTAATAATATTTTCGTGGTTACATAAGGTTTTCATTTCTGCTTAATAACATTCTATATGGAAACAAAACAATACACTATTTTAATGGGTTTTATTTGTATTGTTATTTCAAGTGTATGGGGGTTTCCCAGTGTATATGTCTGTGTAGGTGTGCCTGCCTGGCAACTCAGGAGGCCAGGGGAGGATGGAGGATAACCTGTATCTTAGTTAGGGCTTGATTTGCTGTGAAGAGACACCATGACCGTGTCCATGTCAGCCCTTCTAAGGAAACATTTAAATGGGGCTGGCTCATTGTTCAGAGGTTTAGGTCATTGTCACCATTGCTGTAAGGGTGGTGGGCATACAGACAGACCTCATGCTGGAGTGGTAGCTGAGAGTTCTACATCTGAATCAGCAGCCATGGTTTCAGCTCCTGAGACCTCCAAGCCTACCCCAGTGACACATCTTTTTTTTCCAACAAAGCCACACCTACTCAAAAAAGACCTCACCTCCTAATTGTTACTATCCTTATAGGCTAACAGGGCTATTCTTGTTCAAGCTTGCTGTACCCTGGAAATGGAGTCACTACATTTGTGCTGAAAACCGAACCCAAATCTTCCAGAAAGGCAGGCGATGTTAGTAACTGCTGAGCCATCTCTCCAGCATCTCTTCTCCCAAATATAAAAAAGTCACCAACTATAAATATATCAACTATGTTGATGCTTAAAGCTTAAGTAAATGAAACAAAATAAAAAATAATATATATATATATATATATATATCAATTATATTTATTTTAAGGCATCCAACTAAAAAAGAAATTTAAAACAAATTTTATGCCCCAACTTCTAAAGTGCATTCCATAATAATATACTATTGTTACTATTTATTACTCATATGCAAAATGTTTTTCTGTTTTGACATAACAAAAGAGTATTAGATGCAGGAATTTAGTTCAGTGGAGAAATAAGGACTCTGAGCCTTAGAGTATGAGGTGGTCAGTTATTAACTATGAAAGCAAAAAGTTTGTAATGCTTCTGTCATTATTTCTATCTCAACAGTTGGCAAAGTGTGATGATACACTGTGTAAGTGGGAATTATTATTTCGTAGCTGAACAGCAATGTTTTGATTTATTTTTGTATGTTTGTAAAATGAATTTGTGTGCATGCACACATATTGTTTTTTTCTCTCTGTATGTAGGTACACATGTGTGGATAGGCTCAAGACTAAATGGAGAAATCTTTTTCTACAATTATCTATTTTATTCATTGTTAGAGGAACTCTCATGGAACCCAAAGCATGCCAGAATGGCTAATCTAGTTAGGACATTTACTCTGAGGATCTCCTATCTCTGTTTTCAAATGCTGTAACTAAAAGTCAAGCCATCATGCCCACACAACATTTACATAGGTGTTGAGGACATTCAGTGCCTCATATTTATGCATCATCTCCTTCATTTGCTGAGTCCTCATTTAAACTCTGCAATGTCTTAGAACTGATTAAATGGAGATGACCATGATTTAGATTATCATCTCTCATTTATCACATGTCTCACCATTGTTGTCATCTTTATTGTTTAATGGCACAAAAAAAGAAAAAAAAACAACTTATGTTTTAGAGAGAAAGGTGAATTTGCTTCAGTGGATTTAGGTTTCTATTACACAAATACACTTTTCTGAATACAACTAAATGAGAACCGATTTCACCTATCACTTATGAGAATAAGAAACAGTGGAAGTTTCTACTTATAGGAATGAATGGTATGTTTGTATATAAAGACTTTTAGGTGACTTCTTACAACTGTTTTTAATAGCAAATAATGGTGTAACTTCAGACTGCCAAACAGACCTCCAAAGTGCATGTCTGTGTCTTTCCTTGAGTTCCACGGTTGGCTTTGTTTGCTGGTATGATGTTGTACATGCTTGTACTTTAAAGCAGTTGCCCTAGAAAGAGATTAACCAGAGATGAAGAGATGGCAATGGTTAAGAGCACTGGCCGCTCTTCCAGAAGACCACATGGTCAGTGCCAATCAGCTATTACTCCAGTTCCAGGGAATGCAATGCCGTTTTTCTCGCCCCTGCAGGCACTTTATGCACACGGTGTGCAGACATATATGCAGACAAAACACACTTACACATAAAGTAGCAGAGTTTTTAAAAGTTTAAAATGTGATTGATCAACCAAAGATTAGAAGACGGTTTTTCTTGGAGATCTGAAGAGAAATAAAATGTAAGAGATTGTTGGAAGTTAACTGGCATGAGGAAAAGAATAGCTACAAAGCTTTCTGCTGCGGCAGCCATCTTGCAGTAACTCGCCAAGATGACAAACACAAAGGGAAAGAGGAGGGGCACTCATTATATGTCCTCTAGGCCTTTTAAGAAGCATGGAGTTGTTCCTTCGGCCACATACATGTGAATCTATAAAACGGGTGACATCAAGGGTATGGGCACTGTTCAAAAAGGAATGCCCCATATTTGTTACCATGGCAAAACCGGAAGAGTCTATAATGTGACTGAGCATACTATGGGCATCATTGTAAACAAGTAGGTTAAAGGCAAGATCCTCACCAAGAGAATCAATGTGCACATTGAGCACAACAGGCACTCTAAGAGCAGGGACAGCTTCCACGTGAAGGAAGTTGACAAGAAGAAGGAGTCCAAAGAGAAGGGTACCTGGGTTCAGCTGAAGCTCCAGCCTGCACCCCCAGAAGCACCCCCCAAAGACATGCATTTTGTGAGGACTAAAGGAAAGAAACCTGAGCTGCTGTAGCTCATTCCATAAGAGTTCATGGCCTGATGTACAAAAGAAATAAAAGACCTGGACTATTAAAAAAAAAAAGAAAAGTATCTACCAGCAAGGAAACAAAACCAAAATATACATGCATACATCTGTATTATGATTTGAAATTTTAAGGTGCATTCTAAGATACAAAGAGGGTCTTTGATTTCTTGTTGAATTAAGTGCACTATTAAATGTGCATTTTCTAAGGTTTCTCATAAAGGAAATGGCTTTTCAAAATGAAATGCTTCATGTAAAAATTAAGCATAATTATACATAAGAGGCACAATTTGCTTCATTATTACACAACCAAATGCTTAAAGTGGAGGAGGAAGTTACAGTATTTCCAGAATTAAAATTCCCAGTGAAAGATTATGAAGTTAAAGGTATTAAAGTGCCAGACTTACCTGAATCAGTAGAAACATTTGCTTTACAATCTATGAGTTACTATTTAAAGTCAATTCAATTTCATTTTCATCAAGTAGATTTCACTGAAGAACAGCATTTAACTTGTGCCTGGATGGAAGTTCCTTTGAACAACCATATGGCCTGCAATTTCTACTGACTAAAACAGTGCTTGGCTGTAGAATCTTGATGATTTCCAGAATGCCTGTAAGATGGTTCACCGTATCTTGTAAATCCACGATGAAGTCGTGTGGTCAGTGATGAATACTACATAGATAGATTATCACTCTTCCTTCACAGTTTTTGATATGACTTCTACTCTGTAGACAATTAAAGCATTGCCAGCTTAAGAAAATTCAATAAAATTTAAGATGGGAGAATAGAGCTAGGAGACTTAATTAGAAATATAAAGAGAAGATAAGTTCAGAAAAATAATTGAATTAACATGAAAAAACACACCTTCCTGGACCCTTACTCAGCAGAAGGAACTTCTGCTGTCTCCCTGCCCCACTCTGAATATATATTTCATCCTCACTGGAAAAGATACTTTTGAAAGAGTGGCAGTATTTTAATTTTATTGATAATTTATTTGACTTAAAGCAGACAATTTAAATTCTGTCCCCCATTTTACAGTTGAATATAGTAATATTTTTCTACCTGTGACAAACATCATTGAGAATCAATTTATTGTGTTTCTTTACTGGGCTAGAATTACTTTTTAATTGTGTAAAAGACCACTTTATTAATGATTATGACAGTGATATTTTCTGAAGCTTGTGGTGATTATCCTAACAAAATGTAAAACTTTGTTCAATTTTAATTCATATCTACTTTGTAATTTCTAGCTCTCAGGTGTGAGCTCTGGAAATCTAATCTAAGAGGAAAACTCATAATCCTCTGAACAGATTCTTCAACTTATAAGAGGAAAGATTTACCCGGTTTCACAGTTTGTGATATTTAAATCCATAGTCAAATAGTTCTGTTGCTGCAGACCTAAGGTGGGCAAAATATCACGGTGGAAGGATTATGAAATAGGAAGGGTACTTACTTCTGGAAACCTGAGTGAAAGCAAGGTCCAGGGACAAGGTAGAACCTTGTTGGTTATGGCTCCTGGGATTTATTCCCTTCACCAAAGGTCCAAGTTATGGATTCCACTACGTATTTATACTAGATCAAATCATAAATCCATTGTCAGGTTAATCTATTTATCATATCAGAGTCCTCATAATGAAATAAACCCTAAGACCATCTCCTCTGACTACTGCAGTGGGACCAAGCCATCGATGCACAAGGTATCTGAGAACACATTAAATCTTATTTTAGAGTTTATATTAAAATGTGAAAGAGAAGTAGAATGTGCTATCCAGATGTGTAAGGATGGATGAGACAACCATTTTATTAGCAAGGACACTAAGAACAAAAACTACATTTGGAATCAATGAAATTAGTGACAAGACTTTTTGATAGGGGTTATCAACTAGAAATGGATATCCCAGGGAACAATGGGAACTTGGAAGCATGAACATCTGAAATATGACTAACTTTACTAGTCTGCTAGTAAAGGAGGTAATCTTTAAGAATTTTTTTCTTTAAAATTATCTGTGAGCTACAAGCCTTACTCTGTTTTGTGTGAATATAATGCATGACCTTACAAAATATTAGATTAAAAGATATTACATAGAAATGCCACTGGTCTCAAATGCATGCTCACATATTTTCATTGTTAAAATTTTCATGTCTATATTATTAACTTAGTTGTATTCCTCATATCAAATATATTAATAATAAGGTAGCAAGGAATTGACTATTATAGTTTCTATTTATATTATTTTTCCCAATCTTGGGGGGCTTTTTTTAATAACTAAGTACTCTTACACAGTTTTTTTTAACAATTTAATACATTATGAATGAAAAAGCAGATTCTGGATTTACTGAATTTAGCAATATTTTTTTAAATTTTATTGTGTGTGTGTGTGTGTGTGTGTGTGTATCGCCTTAATGTATGTCTGCACACCATCTGTGTTCCTGGTGAACACAAAAGCCATAACAGGGATCCAGTTACTTTGAGCTGCCGTGTGGGTTCTTAGAATGAAAACTGGATTCTCTGCAAGAGCATCCAGTGTTTAAACACTGAACCAACCCTTCAGGTCCAAATGCAGCAACTTTTAATGAAACCTTTGGAGATATCAGGACTCCTCTATAAAAGTCTCATAGCATTAAGCCTTAGGTTCTGCATTATTCCTCCATATCTCCAACAACATTCTCCACATATTCTTCAAATATTCCAACTGATAAAGTTCTTACATACAAGTATGAATGACAGTTTTGTGGATTGCTATTTCCTTATAGCTTCACTTTAGAAAAATTTTGTGTGTTGCATGGGTAGCTTTTTCTCCATAAATACAGTCACAGTCACCATGCCTCACCAAAGCGGCATCTTGTTACTGCATGTGGAAATCACCACAGAAAGTTACTTGTGGACATAACGTAAAAATTAACAGATTATGGAGTGTCCAGCCAAAACAGATACATATACATCACTGTTCCTGCACCTTGGACCCGAGGAACATTGTGGAACAAGGGTGCAGAAATGTTGTGAGAACAAGAATACCAGAAAGGCCACTGTTGAAGTCTCTACTGAAAATGGCTGCATAAAAAGGCTAGAACAATGGCATTAATAATAGGCATGTTAACATGGATGAACAATTTTTTTTAAATCCCACCCCTAGACAAAAAACAGGCAACTAAAGAATCCTAGGAAAGGGAAAGTCAGCCTCTCCCAGAAATGTACCATGTTGGTTGTCTAATGGACAGTTATCAGTCATGAAACATACATACTCAAAGAACAAAACCAGTCTTATCCATGTGTAGTTATACTTTTCTGTATATTCTCTCTCTCTTTCTCTCTCAAATACACACACGCACATGCACACACACACACACAAACACACATGCACATGCAATCAAAGGAAAGAATTTATCAGCTTGATACAGGGATCATGGGATGGGCGGCAGAGAGGAAATTAAGGAAGGAAAGTCATGTAGTTCCATTTTAATAAAAACATAATTAAATAAATAGATAAACAAATAAAAAATAATAGATAAATAAAGACAAAATAGTTGTGTGTAACAGTCAGTATTTCCCGCTGACTCCACCATCTTACTTGTTTAAATGCCTTTTTTCTCAATTGAGTTACATGTGTGTGTGTCTGTGTGTAGCCATCATCTATTGCCTAGCTAATTTGTTTTATGAATCCTCATAGAGTTACATTTTTCAAAATACTGATATGTTTACACTATATTTAAACAATCATAATACTTCATGAACAGTAATTCAGGGTAATATGAGGGTAACAGTAATATGAGGGTAAAATGTTAACATAACATGTAGATAAAGTATATCTTTTAAACGTGACAGTGACAATTTTGAGTTCTTATCCTGCCAGATATATAAAATATTCTATCTCATATTCCAATTTCCAATATTCTTTGAAATTCAGTAGTATCCAGGAAAGATCATGGTGACTGACAGCACTTCCTTTTCTCCCCTTCCTAGCCGTCCATTGTATAACCTGCACAAAGTCCATATTCGAAAATCTTCTTGGTGTCCACTGGCTCTACTAGGCTGCTTCTAAATTTCTACTTTCTAAATGTCAGTGGCTATACCACCACCTCTAAAGTCAGACCTCACAACAGTGCTTTCCCTGCTGGCTCACTTTCAAATCTGCCACAAATTTGTGGGCACACCTCTACTTGTAGCTTCGTATTGCTACTGAACTTGCAACTTCTTTTTATCTTCTGGAAATTTTATCCTTTCTGGACTCTCATTGCTCACAAATGCATTTCCAGATTAACCGTTCGGTGAGTTTTGACTTTGCACAAAATGACAAAAGATCTCATGCTCCTTCCTCTGTTAAAAACTATAAGAAATAAAGAAAGGCTTGGGTTCTGGTTGGAAATAATGAGAAAGGATTGTGGATATTGTGTAGAGTAATATGGACCTGTATGCTTACTGAACATATAAACAAATTAACGTATTAACAAATACTTCAGTTTTGAAATGCCCTCAGTAAATATTTCATGCCCATGACTGCAATGTGGTATGCATCTCTTAAAAATTATATAGTCACATCAAGATGAATAAGGTCGATATGATATTATATCATATATAACATCAAATGGGGAGTCGTAGTCACTCAGTCTTGCTTTCATGCACATTGCAGAATAAGAAAATAACTCTGTAGGGCAGAAGCAGTGGCCTATAAAATTCGGAGAAATTCTGATGTTCAATTCCTGGGTGCAATTTTGAATTCTGTATTTGTTTTCTACTGATTATTTAACATATATTAAAGAACTGAAAAGAACACTAAATAATTATCTTAAGATTTTGAATATTAGAATACAATAAAAGTTACAGTGGGTTAAAGGAAGTTTTTAGCAGCCCTGTGCTATATTTTAGATTCAGCACAATATGTTTCTTTGAAGTCTCTGGCTTTGAATGACACCACTATGGTCTTGGCTGGTTGTGCCCTTGACCCACCTTCAAAGTCAAAAACACAGCTCTACCAGTTTATGCCAACCACATCAAATAAGGATTTATTTTTCCCTGCGTTATTTGTTTATTTATTCATATTTTTAAATTTTATGTATGGATGTTTTATTTAGATGTATCTCTGTGTACAGCCAGAAGAGCACCTCAGACTCCTGGAAATGGAGTTAAGGACTGCTAGCATCTGTGTGGATGCTGAGACTCGAAACTAGGTCCTCTGGAGAAATATCAAATGCTCTTAACTCACCAAGCCCCTTTTATATTTTAGGTGTCTTCATTAAGGCTGTTGATACACTTTGAATGCAGTTTTGTTCAATAGGAACAGGTATCTGTCTGCAGGTAAATATCCAGTTTTCCAAACAAAAATTGTTGGCATTTCTCCATTGTATATTTTTTGACATCTTTGTTAAAATTAGGTGGTGATAGGTGTGGTCTCAAATTATGTAGGATTAGAGTCTACATGTTGCTGTTGCTGCTGGTGTTGCTTGATAGTATGCTGTTTTTCTTACTGTGGGTGTGTAGTTTAATTTGGTATCGGGTTTGTGAGATCTCCAGATTTGAGCCTTTGGCTAATCATTGTTGTGGCTACATTGGATAGCTTGTGCTTCCTTGTAAATGATAGCATCATTATTCTCTTTGTTTAGAGGAAATAAGTGTAATTTTACAATAATAAAATAAAATAAAGTGTAATTTTACAATAATAATTATGTCAGTACAAGAGCATTAAAGATCTGTAAATCTTCTACTGTCTTCTTGAATTTCTTCCTTCAGAATCTTATTATCATTGTAAAAGATTTCATTTCTGTGTTTGGTTTCATTTCTATATATTTTAAAAGCATTCATTGTACAGTAATGTTTCCTTACTAATTTCTCACAAGGCCTAGAAAATATTTTCAACAGAATCATACAAAAAACAACAACAACAACAACAAAAAAACTTCCCCAACCTAAAGAAAAAGATGCCTATAAACATTCAGGAAGCTTACAGAATAACAATATATTGGACCAGAAAAGGAAATCATCCCACCACCTAATAATCAAAACACTAAATGTACAGAACAAAGATAGAATGCTAAAGGTTATATGGGGAAAAAGGCAAACATCCAAATTATACCTGGCTTCTCATCAGAAACTCTAAAAGAAAGAAAGGCCTTAACATATATTTTACAGACACTGACAGACCACAGATGTCAGCCCAGACTACTATACCCAGCAAACTTTTATTCACCATAGAGGTAGAAAATAAGATATTCCACGACAAAGAAAAATTTAAACAGTATTTGTCCACAAATCCAGCCCTACAGAAGCTGCCAGAAGAAAAACTCCAACCCAAGGAGGCCAACCTCACCCAGGAAACACTGATAATAAATAACCATACATCATAATAAAACACAGAGAGAGAGAGAGAATGAGAGAGAGAGAGAATGAGAGAGAGAGAGAGAGAGAGAGAGAGAGGATCTCATATACACACACTCTACTACCAACAACACCAAAGTAACAACCACTGGTCATTAATATCTCTCAACATCAATGGCCTCAACTCCCCAATAAAAAGACATAGGTTAACAAAATGGGTATGAAAACAAAGCCCATCATGCTACTACATACAAGAAAGATACCTCAGTAATAAAGATATACATTACCTCAGAGTAAAGATCTGGAAAAAGGCTTTCCAAGCAAACACACTCATGAAGAAAGCTGGAGTAGCCATTGTAATATCCAATAAAATAGACTTTCAACCAAAATTAATTGAAAGAGATGGGGAAGGACATTTCATACTCATCAAAGGAAAACTCCACCAAGAAAATGTCTCAATTCAAAACATCTATGCTCCAAATGCAAGGGCACCCTCATTCGTAAAAGAAACATTACTAAAGCTTAAATCACACATTGAATCCCACACATCAATAGTGGGAAATTTCAACACCCCTCTCACACCAATGGACAGATTATCAAGACAGAAACTAGGGGGAGTAAAATGATAAAACTAACAGATGTCATGAACCAAATAGACCTAAGAGATATCTACAGATATTTCATCCAAACTCAAGAGAATATACCGTTTTGGCACCTATGGAACCCTCTATAAAATTGATCATATAAGCCTCAGTAGATATAAAAATATTGAAATACCCCCCTGCATCTTATCAGGCTACTATGGATTAAAGCTATAAAACAACAACAGAAACAACACAAAACCTATGAGCTCATGGAAACTGAACAACTCTCTACTCATGGACCATTGGGTCTTGTTTACACATCCATTCTGTTAGTCTGTGTCTTTTTATTGGAGAATTGAGTCCATTGATGTTGAGAGAGATTAATGACCAGTGGCTGTTAGATCCTTTGATTTTGATGTTGGCTGTGATAGTGTGTTTGTGTGCTTGGCTATTTTTTGTTTTGCTGTAGTGAGGTTATTTATTTCCTGTGTTTTCTTGACAGTAGTTCGTTTTCTTGGGTTGTATTTTTTCTTCTAGTGTCTTCTGTAATGCTGGATTTGTGTATTGTTGAAATTTGTATTGTCATTGAATATCTTTTTTTTCTCCATCTATGAGGACTGAGAGTTTGGCTGGGTATAGTAGCCTGGGCTGACATCTGTGTTCTCTTAGGGTATGCATGATATCTGTCCAGGCCCTTCTGGCTTTCATAGTCTCTGTTGAAAAGTCAGGTGTGATTTTGAAGGTTTTACCATTATATCTTACTTGGACTTTTTCCCTTGCAGCTTTTAGTATTTTTTTCTTTGTTCTGTATACTTACTGTTTTGATTATTATGTGGCAGGAGGATTTTCTTTTCTGGTCTAATTTATTGGGTGTTTTGTAGGCCTCTTATATGCTTACAGGCTTCTCCCTGAAGTTGCAGAAATTTTCTTCTATGACTTGTTGAAAATATTTTCTGGGCCTTGGTGATGGGAATCTTCTTTTTCCTCTATTACTATTACTCGTAGGTTTTGTCTCTTCATGTTGTCTTGTATTTCTTTGGATGGTTTGTGTCAGGAATTTTTTAGATTTATTATTTTCTTTGACAGATACATCGATTTCTTCCATTATATCTTCCATACCTGAGATTCTTTCTTCCATGTCTTGTAGTTTGTTGGTTATGCTTACCTCTGTAGTTTCTGTTTTCTTTCCTAAGTTCTCCCTCTCCATGATTTCCTCCGTTTGTGTTTTCTTTAATTTTTCCAATTCTGTCTTCAGATATTGAGCTGTTTTGTTTATTTCCTTCACCTGTCTTTATTTTCCTGTTTTTCTCTCAAGTCCTTCAGTTGTTTGCTTGAACAATCTTCTCTTTGTTTTATTTCTTTCAGTGATTTAAGTATTTCCACTCCAAAGTCC
Source organism: Psammomys obesus (assembly GCF_907164565.1). Lineage (NCBI taxonomy): Eukaryota > Metazoa > Chordata > Mammalia > Rodentia > Muridae > Psammomys > Psammomys obesus. The sequence continues at coordinate 17,039,662 of NW_026596166.1, read as the reverse complement.
ACAAACTGGCTGCATCTTCCTGTATTTCTTTATAGATGGCCATAATCTATTTGATTTTATCTTCCTCTAATTTTTTACACATTTTATTTGTTTCCTTCATTTACCTCTTCATAAGCATAGATGTAAGGTCATTTTCTTGAATTTCACTTATGTTACTGTGTCCAGGGCTTCTTGCCCTTGGATAACTGGATTCTGAGGATGCCATACTGTGTTGCCTTCTGTTGGTTGTGATTTTACACTGGCCTCTACCTATCTGGATGTCTCAGGTGTTGTCTGTTAATTTCTGGTGCCTGCTGGAGTCCTGGGGTGGAAGAATCCCCTTGGCAGGGTTCTGAAGGAGATCTCCTCAGCTTTTTGAGTATGTTCAACCAAAAGTTGGTGCTTCTCACGAATTGTCACAGTTCACCTCAGGCGTATGGACCTGTGTGGTTACTGTGGTGTTCAGGAAGGCTCTCTTCTCATTAGGAGAGGTCCTGGAGATGCCTGCCATGTTGCTGGGTTTCTTGCTCTGAATTTAGTGAGCTGCTGCTGCTGTTAAGCTGTGTTTGCTGGGCACAGCCCTCGTGAAGAATGATGGAGTCCTGTGGTTTCTTCAGTTTAGCTAGAGATAACTGGTTGCATCTTGGAGCAGTATCTGAGGGATGCTCCAATGGCCCTCAGGGTTTAGTAGGTCTGAGGTTATGCCCCAGTACCCTAGCTGCAATCAGTGGCAGACAAACATGGCACTCATGCCTGCAGTAGAAGGCCACAGCCTAGAGCCTGTGGGAACCCAGAAACTTTTCTGGAGCTGGGTGTCCTGAGGGTTGGAACCCATGTTTTCCCCCAGTCTGTGATGTTTTGCTGTCTGCAGGTTCATCTGGGATGGTGAGTAGAGCAAGCAGGCACAGACACATGGCTACACCTTGCTGGCGACAGGGTGACTGGGTGCCTGGGTGTCTGGGTGCTTGCAGCAACTCAGGGACTTTTCCCAAGAACTTTTTCATGGGGCAGGGGGCTGTCAGCTGAGTGCTCAGGGGTCAGACCTGTTCTTCCCCTCACTGTGTGCTTTCTCTGGTGCCTTGGGGCCCTCACTTCTGTCTGAGATGGTGAGTTGGGCACACAGGCAGGACTCTGTCCTGGTGGCTAAGCACCCCACTTTGTACTGGTGCCTGGGACCCCACCAGACCCAAGTCTTTTTACAGGGATTGTCTGAATGACCTAAGGTCAGTCCCGATCACTTCCTGCCCATGGGGTTTTCTCTCGACTGGATATCGCAGTCTCTGGTGTTGTGGGGCCCACTGTTCAGTCTGGGACAGTGATCAGAGCATGCCGGTAGCGTGTGCTCTGGGCTAGCAACTAAGCACCTGGTGGGACCTAGGAACTATCCCGCAGTTTAGCTGGGTAATCTGAAGCTGATTGAATCCCACATCGTGGGGTTTCCTCTCACCTGGGAAACACAATCGCTGATGTTTTAGGGCCCAAAGTTCCATCTGCTTGATACTGTGCAGATCCTACTGTGCTGCTATTCAGAAAGAGTGTCCTCCCAGCACCGCCATCTTGGATCCCCCCTAAGTATAAATTTGTATATTATATTTCTTTTTTTTCAGTCTGCTTTTATTGATTTATTTGTTTATTTTAGTTTTTATTTTATTATTATTTTTTTAAAATTTATTCATTTTGTATCCTGGCTTAGCCCCATCCCTCATCTCCTCCAGGTCCCACCCTCCCTCTTCTCCCTGCCATATCCATGTCCTCCTGATAGAGGAGGTCTTCCTCCCCTACTATCTGACCTTAGCCTATCAGGTCTCATCAGGACTGTCTGGATCTTTTTCCCTGTGGCCTATTTAGGCCACCTTACCAGGGGGAGTTAACCTGATCAAAGAGCAGGTAACCAAGTTCATGCCAGTGACTGCTCCTTTTCCCCTTATTAGTGAAGCCACATAGAGACTGAGCTGCCCATAGCCTCAAGTGAGCAGGGAGTCTGTATTTCACTGGGCTATCTTCCAGCACTTTTTGTATTGCCTTGGAGAGGCATGTATTAGAAATATAAAGAGAGATGATATCTTATTTTACGTTACTAATGAGTGCTAGAATAAAATCAAATAAATACAAAGATATGATATACACATGCATAAATTTGTCTGTATTTACATAACATGTACACTAAACATATATCCAGGTTTCTTTTCTAAATTTAAATTTATTATGAATTTTCCTCTCATACACCTGCTACCCCTTTCTTACTTTCTCCACTCCCACTTCTCCTTTTGTTCCCCTAAGCAGTTTCTTTTCTAATTTCATTTTATGTATGTCTACATGATGGTGGGACGTGATGGAAAATTCTAACTTGTTCTGCCAGTAAAAACAAGTATTATTGGCAAGACTAACTACATAATGGCAGTTTAATTTTACAATGATCCCTTAATATGTTATGGAAAAAAATAATTAAATATTTTGAAAGAGAACTATCATTTCAGGATTTCAAATATTTGAGGATATTTACGGCCATTTAGAGAGTTGATATCATGAATTTAAAAAAATATATATGGTCTAGAAAAAAAGCTGTGTCTTTATGACTCATGATTGACTAGGAAACTTGATATTGCATTGGTGTTAATTGTATTTCTTTTCTTAAAACATATACTTATTGATTTAATTGTGAATATTCTCTTCCAGAGGAGGACTATAAAGATCTTTCCTCTATCCACAATACATCTGTAACCCATACTATGTTAAGAGATACTTGTGTTATAATTCATTTTTCTTATGTATCAGCTATATTTGAAGAGATATTTCTAAATATCATCATCTGTAATCCAAAAATAAATATAAATTATGTATTTTTAATGTTTAGGGTATTTGACAATTCAGAGAGCTCTTTTTCTTTACGGAATTTCCTATCCCCAAATAACTTAAGGAATATATTAAATGGGTTTGAAATAAAAAAATAGCATTCACTTTACAAAAGAGCCAGTTCATAATATTTGACTATTCTTTATGTTCAAGTCATTTATAACTAAACAAAAGTGATCATTTATTGAATTATTAAACTATTCACAGGTGTTAACAAGTTTACCAAAAACACCACTAATATCTTAAACTATATAAATAATAGTTAATTTGCTTCTTCCCATACTCCTACAAAGTCTGTGTTAGCAACATTACCTTATTATTAAAGGTAGAATGATAATGGGCTGAATAACATTGCTTGTGGAATGGGATCCCATATAGTCAAAAATACTACTATGATCTCAGTGATATGTGTTTTTAATAACTTCTTCTGAAAAGAAATAGTTTAATTTATTTTTCTGTATTCATTTCGTGTTTTCAATATGACCTATTCTGGTTTAATTTGCCTTATTTCTTTATTATGCTTGTTTTATACTTACTTTCTTATCAATAACTCTATTATATTTAGGTAAAAATGAGATGTTTTCTATTTTTTTTAAAGAAACAATTCTAAACCTTTCCCTTTAAAGCAGTGATTTCATTGTATACAACAAATTTTGAAGTGGCATTATCAATTTCATTTCAATTATAAAATTTTCTACATTTGGGAATGCTTTGACTGCGTGACTGTTTTTAAATATGCTGTTGAACCATCTTCAAGTAACTTAAAAATTTTGTTTGCTTTCTCTGTTAGGTGTCTAGGTTAATTCTCTCTGTCTGTAAATATATATATGCACACATTTATGTAAATTGTATTAAATATATATCATTAACTTTCAATCTATATGCATTTCAAAGTAAGAGATTTTGTCAAGTATCACATATACTGAGATTTTATTTTGATATCCTCTTTGACACTGTCTGTTTTAATTATATTTGAATCATTCACATACAAAGTGGTTATTGATATAGGAGTACTAATATTTGCAATACTTGAACATAGTCTATTCCTTGTTTTTGGTTTTTGGCCTCTTTTCTCCCCATTCCCTTTTGACTTTGTTTTGTTATAATTAACAATTAATTATAGGGGGTGGTGAAATGTCTATAGAGAGGGTCATGTACACATAACCCTCGGTTAGGTTACTCCAGTTGTGTTTTCAGCACTCAAATTGTGTACACACAACTGTCTGTATCTCCTGCTATAGACGTGTTCACATGTTCTAACCTTTTCAGGCACCTGTTCAAACAATCCCATATATCACCCTTCATACACACATACACATACTTGAAAATAAAGAATTTATTTTTCAATAAATTAGTTTTCCTTCAAATAACATTGTTTTGTCTCATGTGCCATGTACACACCACATGTAAGGCTTTTCCAAGTCTTTGTGCTCAGCGTAATTAAAATTCATTTTGCATCATTCTATATTATTCAAAATACTTTTATTAATACTAAATTTATATTTTTCATAAATAGGAATAAAAATGTATACATACATATACTTTTGCAGACACTACTTCAGGCAGATCAGGTTTTTGGTTTCTATATTATTTCATTTCTCTGAAGATTCTTTTTAGTAGTTCTTAAGCAGATGAGCTCCTACTGTATGATTCCCACATATTTTTCAAGAAATTAGACAATTATTTTAAACATCTGAATGACTTTTCTGTATACAGAATGGTAGTTTAATATTTTTTCTTCATAATTTTAAACATTTTATATTTCTTTTTGTTTGCATGTAGAATTTTTTGCAATGTTCCAGTTAATTTTTACTCACTATCTTCTACAGGAAAAGGTATATATTTTATTGCTTCTGAGATTTTTCAATATTTTAATTTGACTATGCTTTTCAATATTTTAATTAGAAAATACTGTGCTTAGGTAATATTTTTCTTTCTTTCCTTTCTTTTTTCATTTTTAATTTTTATTTATTTACAACTAATTCACTTGATATTATGATTGTAACACCATCCCTCCTGGTCCCATTGTCCCTCCCTTTTCCCCCACACTACACCTTTCCCCTAGTCCACTGAAAGAGGGAGTCCTCCTTCCTTACTATCTGACCCTTGCCTATCAAGTCTCATCAAGACTGTCTGGATCTTCTTCCTCTGTGGGCTGGATAGGTCACTCGGCCAAGGGGAAGTGATCAAAGAGCAAGCAACTGAGTTCATTTTGGAGACAATCTCAGCTCCCCTTACTAGGGTACCTACATGGAGACCGAGCTACCTATGGGCTATATCTGGGCAGGGGGTCTAACTCCTCTACATGCAAAGTCTTTGGTTGATGCATCAGTCTCTGCAGGCAGCTTGGGCCTACATATTCTGGCTTTGTTGATCTCCTTGTGGAGCTCCTGTCCCTTTTACATCCTTCTATACCCTCTGAGTTGCTGCATCTGCTGCCATCCGTTGCTGGGTAGTCTTTCAGAGGACATCTATGGTAGGAACCCATCCTGTAACCTCTTTCCCACTTTCAGTGTCTATTGTATTTGACTTCTGAGTGAGAATTAGTCATCCTCCCTAGGGTCCTCCTTTTTGTTTAGCTTCTTTGGGTCTGTAGATTTTAGTACGGTTATCCTATATTATATGGCTTACATCTGCTCATAAGTCAATATATACCATGAGTGCCTTTTTGGTTCAGGGTTACCTCACTCAGGACGATCTTTTCTAGTTTCATCCTTTTCCATTCATTATTTCTTTGTTTTTGTTTTTTTCCTTTAATTTTATTATTATTATTTATTACATTTTATTTAATTTGTATCCAGGCTGTGTCTCCATCCCTTGTCTCCTCTTAATCCTACACTCTTCTTCTCCTATACCCTGCTCCTAGTATGCTGATAGATGGAGTCTTCCTCGCCTTCTATTTGAACCCTAGCCTATCAGGTCTCATTGGGACTGGTTGCATTGTCTTCCTCTGTGGCCTGGAGCTGAGCAGTATTCCATTGTGTAAATGTGCCACAATTTCTACATCTATTCTTTGGTTGAGGGACACACATAGGTTGTTTCCCAGATTCTGACTATTACGAATAAAACTGCTATGAACATAGTTGAGCAAATGTCCTTGTATGGTAGAGAATCTTTTGTGTATATGCCTAAAAGTGGTATATCTGGGCCTTGTGGTAGCGCTATTCTCAGTTTTCTGAGAGAGCAGCAGATTGATTTCCAATGTAGTTGTACAAGTTTGCACTTCCACTAGCAATGGAAGTGGGTTCCCCTTTCTCCATATCTTCTCCATCATGTTTTGTCACTTTGATTTTTATCCTAGCCATTCTGATGAATGTAAGAGGGAATCTAAGAGTTATTTTGATTTGTATTTCCCTGATGAATAAGGACATTGGACATTTCTTTAAGTGTTTCTCCACCATTCAATATTCTTCTGTTGAGAATTTTCTATTTAGTTCTGTACCTCATTTTTAAATTTTTTATCATTATCATGTATTACAATTTATTCAATTTGTATCCTGACTATGGCCCCTCTCTTGTCTCCTCCAACCCCACCCTCCTCCTCCTATACCCCTTCCCTAGCCCACTAATAGAAGAGGTCCCCCTCGCCTTCTATTTGACCATAGTCTAACAGGTCTCATCAGGGCTGGTTGCATTGTCTGTAGCAAGGCTACATCCCCAGGAGGAAGTGATCAGAGAGCCTGACACTGAGTTCATGCCATAGAAAACTCCTGCAACTCCTGCTCCCCTTCCAGACATAGAGATTGAAACTATGGATTACAGCAGAGCCTCATTTTTAATTAGATTATTTGTTTTATTGGTGTTTAATTTCCTGAGTTTTATATATATATATAGGATATTAACCCTCTGTTGCATATAGGGTTGGTGAAGATCTTTTTCCAGACTGTAGGCTGTTGCTTTGTTCCGTTGACCATTTCCTTTGCTTTACAGAAGCTTTTTTTAGTTTTATGAGGTCCCATTTATTGATTGTTGCTCTTAGAGCCTGTGCTGTTGGTCTTCTTTCAGAAAGTTGACTCCTGTGCCAATGAGTTCAAAGCTCTTCCCATTTTTTTCTTCTAAGAGATTTAATATGTCTGGTGTCATGTTGAGGTCTTTGATCCACTTGGACTTTAGTTTTGTGTAGGGTGATAAATATGGATTTATTTGTATTCTTCTACATGGATGTATCTAGTTAGATCAGTATCATTCATTGAATATACTATCTTTTTTCCATTGTATGATTTTGGCTTCTTTGTCAAAAATCAGGTTTCCGTAGGTTTGCGGGTTTATTTCTGGGTCTTCTATGTGATTCCATTGACCCAACAGTCTATTTCTATGCCACTACCATTCAGTTTTCATTACTGTTGCTCTATCCTACATCTTGTGAACAGGGATGGAGATATCTCCAGATGTTCTTTTATTGTACAGAATGGTTTTAGTTATTCTGGATTTTTTGTTTTTCCATATGAAATTGAGAATTGTTCTTTCAAGGTATGTGATGAATTATGTTGGTATTTTGATAGGAATTGCATTGAATCTGTAGATTGCTTTTAGTAGGATGGCCATTTTTACTATGATTTTTTTCTTTTTCTGTTTTTTTTTTTCTTTTTCACTGTGTTCATCTTATCAATCTATGAGCATGGGAGATATTTCCATCTTCTGATATTATTTTTCAGTTTCTTTCTTCAGAAACTTGAAGTTTTTCTCATACAAGTCTTTTACTTGCTTTTATATAGTTACACCAAGATATGTTTTTGTGGGAGTTGCTATTGTGAAGGGTGTTGTTTCCTTATTTTTCAGCCCATTTGTCTTTTGGATACAGGAGGGCTACTGATTTTTTGAGTTAACTTGGTATCCAGCTACTTTGCTGAAAGTGTTTATCAGCTATAGGAGTTCCCTAGTAGAATTTTGGGGATCACTCATGTATACTATCATATCATCTGCAAGTAGTGATACTTTGACTTCTTCTTTTCTGATTTGTATCCTCTTGAACTCCTTTAGTGTTCTTATTGCTTGAACTAGGACTTCAAGTACTATGTTGAAGGGATACAGAGAGAGTGGTTAGCCTTGTCTTGTCCCTGATTTCAGTAAGACTGATTTAAGTTTCTCTTCATTTAGTTTGATGTTGGCTATAAGCTTGCTGTATGTTGCCTTTATTATGTTTAGGTATGTGCCTCCTATCACTTGTCTGTCCAAGACTTTAAAGGATGTTGGATTTTGTCAAATGTTTTTCAGCTTCTAAGGACATGAGCATGCTTTTTTTTCTTTTGGTTTGTTTATATGGTGGATTACAGGAATGGATTTCCATATATTGAACTATACCTGCATGCCTAGAATGAAGCCTTCTTGGTCATGGTGGACGATATCTTTGATGTATTCTTGGATTCAGTTTGTGAACATTATATTGACTATTTTTGTGTCAATGTTCATATAGAAAATTATCCTCAAATTCTCTTTTTTTGTTGGATCTTTCTGTAGTTTAGATATCAATGTGACTGTGGCCTCATAGAATGATTTTGATAATGTTTCTATTTTGTGGAATAGCTTGAAGATAATTAAAATTAACTCTTCTTTGATGGTCTGTTAGAGTTCTGAACTGAAATGATCTGGCCCTGGGTTTGTTTTGTTTTGTTTTTTGTTTTTGTTTTTGCTTTTTAGTTGTTTTTTTTTTGGGGGGGAGGGGTTAATGACTGCTTCTATTTCTTTAGGGGATATAAGAGTGTTTAAAATATTTATCTCATCTTGATTCAACTTTGGTAAGTAGAATGCTATCAAGAAAATTTCATTTCATCTAGATTTTTAAATTTTCGGTGTATAGGCTTTTGAAAATCTAATGATTCCTTGGATTTCCTCAGTTGTTCAGTTTCCATGCATATATAAGTTATTTTGATATTTCTGTTCTTGATGTCCAGCAGTTATTCCATGTAGGTCTGATAGGATACAAGGTATTATTTCAATCTTCTTGTATCTGTTGAGGCTTACTTTGTGACCCACTATATAATCACATTTTTAGAAGGTTTTGTGAGGTACTGAGAAGAAGGCATATTCTTTTGTGATTGGGTGAAAAACTCTGTAGTTGTTGGTTAGGTCCATTTGATTCATATCATCTGTTTGTGTAATTATTTCTCTGTTTAGTTTTTTTTTTTTTACCTGTCTTTTTTGAGAGTGCAGAATTGAAGTCTCCTACAATTAATATGTAGGGATCTATGTGTGATTTAAACTTTATTAATGATTCTTTGAAAAACTGTGGATGCTCTTGTATTGGGGTGTAGATATTCAGAACTGAGATGTTTTCTTGGTGGAATTTTATTTGATGAGGATGAAATGTCCTTCCTCATCTCTTTTGATTGATTTTCGTTGAAAAATCTATTTTATTAAATATTAGAATGGCTACTCCAGCTTGCCTCTTGGGTCGATTTTCTTGGAAAACCTTTTTCTAGTCCTTACTCTCAGGTAATATTTATCTTTGTGGCTGAGGTGTGTTTCTTGTATGCAACAGAATGATGGGTCCTGTTTACTTATTCATTCTGTTAGTTTTTGTCTTTTTATTGGAGAGTTGAGTCCATGGATGTTGAGAAAGACATGACCAACGACTTATTTCCTTTTATTTCGATGTTGGTTGTGGCAGCGTATTTGTGTGCTGGTCCACTTTTTGTTTTCAGTAGTGAAATTATTTATATCCTGTTTTGTTTTTGTTTTTGAGGGGGTTTAACTTTCTCTGTGGGTATTTTCCTTCTAGTATGTTCTGTAGGACTGGGTTTGTGCATAGATGTTGTTTAAATTTGGTTCTGTTATGGAATATCTTGTTTCCTCCTTCTGTGATGATTGGAAGTTTTGCTGGGTATAGTAGTCTGGATTGGCATATGGACTGTCTTTTAGGGTTTACAAGATGTCTGCCCAGGCTCTTCTGGCTTTTATTGCTCTCTGCTGAGAAGTCAGGTGTATTCATGTTAGGTTTGTCATTATATGTTACTCGGCATTTTTCTCTTGAAGCTTTAACTATTTGTTCTTTGTTTGGTACATTTAGTGTTTTGATTATTATGTGGAGGAAAGATTTCCTTTTCTGAGGTAATATATTGGGTGTTCTGCTGGCTTCTTATATGCTTATAGGCATTTCTTTCTTAAGATAGGGAAAATTTTCTTTTATTATTTTCTCAAAATTATTTTCTGGTCCATGGAACTGGGAACCTTCTCTTTCTCCTATTCTTATTATTCTTAGGTTTTATCTTTTCATAGTATCCTTTATTTCTTGGGTGTTTATATCAGAAATGTTTTGGATTTAACATTTTCTTTGATGGATGCATCAATTTCTTCCATTGTGTCTTCTACACTTGAGATTCTTTTCTTCATCTCCTATATTCTGTTGGTGATGCTTACTTCTGTAGTTCTTGTTCTTTTCTAAGTTCTTGCTTTCCAGGTTTTCTTTAGTTTGTGCTTTCTTTAATGTTTCAATTTCCATCTTCAGATCTTGAACCATTTTATTGATTTCCTTCACCTGTGTGTATTTTCCTGCTTTTCATTATATGATTTGTCCAATTTCTTCACCTGTTTATTTCAACTTTCCTCTATTTCCTTCAGTAATTTGATTATTTCCTCTCCAATGGCTTCAATCTATTTGACTGTATCTTTCTATATTTCTTTATGGATTTTATTACTTTTCTCATTTATCATCTTCATAAACATAGATTTAAGGTCATTTTCTTGTGTTTCAGTTCTGTTAGGGCATCCAGGGCTGCTTGCCTTTGGATAACTGGGTTCTTGGGATGCCATAATGTTTTGGCTTTTGTTGATTGTGTTTTTACACTGACCTTTACATGGTTGTCTCTGGTGTTAGGTGTTAGATCCTGGTGCATACAGGGATTCTAGGGGAAGCAAAAAGAGCCCTGGGCAGGAAGCTGGATGTTCCTTCAGTACCCTTTCCCAGATTGGTGGGAATGATCTTGGACTGGTGGTGATTCCCAGAGAACTGCCCATTTGTCTCCTCAGATGTTTGTTCCTGAGGACCATGTGGTTTCTCAGTAGTTCAGGGATCCTCCTTTTGCAGAGGGAAGGCCTGAAATCAGTTGCCCTGCTACTGGCTTTCTTGGTCTGAGATTAGTGAGTCCAGACACTTTGCTCAGACACTTTTTGTTGGGTGAAGACTTTTTAGAGAACCTCTGAACGTAGAGGTCCTGTTGTTCTTCTTAAGGAGATGGGTTGAGCCTTGGAGCAGTGCCTGGGCTTGCTTCCTTCGGTCCTCAGCATCAGGAGTCTTGTGGTTGGAGCAGCTCACCTGCATGGGATGGTGAGAGTGGGCCCTAGGTTTGGAGCTGTGTGCCTCCTCACCTTCCTACCTCCTTCCCCAAGTACTGGAAGGCATCCATTCCCTACGACAGTGATGATGATGGCAGAATTTACTAGGAAGGTGTCCACAGGATGGTGAGAGTGGGAGTCTGGGTTTGGAGCCTCACCTCTTTTACCCAAAAGTATCCTGGGACAGTGAGAGTGAGTGCCCAGGGTTAGAGCTTGGAGGTGCTGGTACCAGGAAGGTATCCACAGCTGGTGGGCTTGGCAGATGGCCTAGAGATGTGGCAGTGCCAGGTGAGAGTTCAGGTTTTACCAGTATTACCTAGGTGTTCTGAACATGGACCCTCCATTTCTCCATTGATTCTCCTCTCACATGAGAAACCCAGATGCTTGGGGTTTGGGTTTCACAGTACAGCCTGCTGGCCAGTCTGCTTTCACTGCTGAGTTGCTGTTCAGATACCCTGCATGGTCGGCACCACCATCTTGGAACTCTGATATTTTTCTTATTATCCACCTATGTGTTTTGTTGTTGTTGGGCTTTGTTTGTCTTGTTTTGTTTTTCAAAAAATTTTTAGACGTGCATTTGGTATTCATCAGTTTAGGAAATACTGGCCCATTTCTTCTCCTTCGTTGTTCTATCTTGCTTCTATATTGGTAACTCAGATTAAACATGTACATGTATAAATTACCTGCCCTACTATATTCTCCCTTCCTCTTCTTTCTCTTTCCCTCTACTCCAGTCCCCTGCTCTGCCTTGCCCTGCCCTACCCTGTCTTGTCCTTTCCTCCCCATACTTTTGAGGTTTTGTTTGTTTGTTTAATGGTAAAGAATTTCATGTGTCACTATGGATCTTGGCCTCACCAAGTGGCTGATGCTGTCTTTAAACTTATGATCCTCCTGCAACTATCTCCCAAGTATGAAAGTAAAATTATGTACTTCCATGCCCAGTAGTAATATGGCACTAACCTAGGGCTTTGTGTATGTGAAGGCAAACCCCTGGCCACTGAGCTTCACCTCTATCATTTAATAACTACCTTTTGCCATGGTAGGAGTAGACTTCAGGGCTTCTCAGAAAGCAGGCTAGCAATCTACTAAATGAGCTACATTCTCAGCTTTCATTCACTTTCATAATCTTTATTTTCACTTTAAAAATTATTTATGTCCTGCCAGAGACACGCAGTCTGGTGCCCTGGTGCCTTGGTGCCCACAGTTCTATCTGAGGCGGCAAATCAGGCGCACAGGCAAGCGCCTGTGTCCTGGCTCTGGGTCCGAACTGGCTCTTGGGGCACCCGCGGAACCCGAGTCTTTTCCAGGGGATGTCTGGGTAACCTGAGGTTGGTCTCAATTGTTTCCTGCTCCGTGGGGTTATCTCTCGACTGGGAAATCCAGTCTATGGTGTTGTGGGCCCACAGTTCAGTCTGGGACTGTGACCAGATTGCGCTGGCAGGTAGCTCTGGGCTGGCGACCAAGTGCCTAGAGGAACCGGGATCTCTTCTGTGGTTTAGCTGGGTGAGTTAAAGCTGATTGAATACCCCACTGTGGGGTATCCTCAAGGACTATTCGTGGAGATGACCTGGAACCCCTGCACAGGTGTAGCCCATGGCAGTTCAGTGTCCAAGTGGATTACATAGTAATGGGAAGAGGGACTGCCTCTGACATAATCTGATTGGCCTGCTCGTTGATCACTTCCCCCTGAGGGGGCAGCAGCCTTATCAGGCCACAGTAGAGGACAATGCAGCCACTTTTGATGAGAACTGATAGACTAAGATCAGAAAGAAGAGGAGAACCTCCCCTATCAGTGGACTTGGGAGTGGCATGCATGCAGAAAGGGAAGGGAGGGTGGGATCGGGAGGGGAGGAGGGAGGGGCTTATAGGGGGATACAAAATGAATAAAGTGTAATTAATAAAAAATTTAAAAAAAGAAAAAAATTTTTTATATTATTATAAATTACAGTTTATTCACTTTGTATTCCAGCTGTAGTGCCTTCCCTCATACCTTCCTAATTCCAGCCTCCCTCCCACATCTCCTGCCATGACCCTCCCCAAGTCCATTGAAGGGAGGTCCTCCTCCCCTTCCCTCTGACCCTAGCCTATCAAGTCTCATAGAACTGGCTGATTTTTTTTTCCTCTGTGGCCTGGTAAGGCTGAAGAAAATATCATCTTGAGTGAATTATCCCAGAAGCAGAGACACACATGGTATATACTCACTTTTAAGTGGATATTAAACATGTAATATAGGATAAACATACTAAAATCTATACACCTAAATAAGCTAAACAAGGGGGAGGACCCTGAATAAGGTGATCAATCCTCATGCAAAAATCAAAGAGGATGGATATTGGAAAAGGGAGAAAACAGGGAACAGGATAGAAGCCTACCACAGAGGGCTGTTGAAAGACTTTACCCAGAAAGGTATCGAAGGAGATGCTGAGACTCATAGCCAAACTTTGGGCAGAATGCAGGGAAGGGGGGATAAGAAGACTTGGAGGGGACAGAAGCTATTCAATGAGAGGAAAAGATGAGAAAATTCTGGACACAGGGGTCTTTTCTGAGACTGGTACTACAACCAAGGAACATACGTGGAGATAATCTAGAACTCCTGCACAGATGTAGCCCATGGTAGCTCAGTCTCCAAGTGGATTTCTAGTAATGGGAACAGGAACTGTCTCTGACATGAATTCAGTGACTGGGTCATAACCTGTTTTTACTTAGAATTTCCATGTGAGTTTTTTCTTTTCATATATTTTCAAAATTACTGATTTTTTTCTTTATTTTTCTTTTTAATTTATTTACCTATTCTCTCCACATACGGAGAGGAAGCTGATCACAGCTTCCTCCTTCTTCTTCTCCCAGTCCCACCTTCCCACCCTCTTCTGCTATTCTCCCCTGCCCTTCTTTGCAGAGAATGGAGACTTCCTCTCTAGCCTACTATCCCTACCCTGCCACTTTATGTCACATAAGGACCAAGCTAGTTCTTTTCTACTGAGGCTAGGCAAGGTTGCCCATAGAAGTGAAAGTGATCCAATGTCAGGCAACTTCATCCATGTCAGTGACAGCTTCTGCTACAGTTGCTAAAGGACCCTCATAAAGATGTAGCTTTTCATCTAGATCCAATCCATGTACGCAATTAAGTCGGTGGTTCAACCTCTGTAAGCCCCCATGGACTTAGGCTAGTCTCTGTGGGTCTTCTTGTGGAGTTATTGTCCCCTTCCAGTCCCTCTAATCTTCCCTCAACTCTATCACAATATTTCCAGGTCTCCCTCTAATGGTCTTCTGCGGGTCTCAGCATCTGTTTTGATCCATTGCTGA
>NW_026596166.1:17013291-17025246 GCF_907164565.1 Psammomys obesus | reverse complement strand
TGAACTTTAAAAACTGTCCATGGGTGGTTTAGTGTCCCCCTCCCTCCACTGGAAGTCTTGCCTGGCTATAGGGGATGACGACTTCAGTCTCCATATTACCTGCTGTTAGGAGCTTCATCTAGATTACCCCATATCCTCCCAGGAGCCAACCCTGTCTCAGGTCTCCAGCTTGTCCAAGAAATCACATCCATTGACTTTCCATCTCTCTTCCAGCCATACAACTTCCTATAACTGCTTTCTCACACCTGGTCCAATAAAAGCAGGGACAAGACAAGGTTGCCCACTCTCACAGTATATCTTCAGTACAGTTCTCTATGTCTTAGTCACAGCTATAAGACAATTAAGGGATATCATGGAGATATCAATTGGAAAGGAAGAAGTTAAAGTATCTCTATTCACAGATCATATGTAACTATACATAAGGGATCCCCAAAATTCTACCAGAGAACTCCTAGTAATGGGATTTCCCTAGTAGCAGGAACAGGGACTGTCTCTGACATGAACTCAGTGGCTGGCTCTTTGATCACCTCCCCCTGAAGGGTGAGCAGCCTTACAAGGCCACAGGGTAAAACAATGCAGGCAGTCCTGATGAGACCTGATAGACTAGGTTCAGATGGAAGGGGAGGAGGACCTCCCCTACCAGTGGGCTGGGGGAGGGGCATAGGAGAAGAAGAGGTAGGGAGGGTGGGATTGGGAGGGGATGAAAGAGGGAGCTACAGCTGGGATACAAAGTAAATAAACTGTCATTAATAAAAAAATAATAAATTATAAAAAATGGACATCTTACCAAAAGCAATCTACAGATTCAATGCAGTTCCCATAAAAATTTCAACACAGTTCTTTACAGACTTTGGAAGAGCAATTCTCAAATTCATATGGAAAAAAAATAATAAAACAACACATTATAGTGAAAACAATACTGTACAATAAAAGAATTTCTGGAGGCACCACTACTCCTCATCTCAAGTTATATTACAAAGCAATAGTAGTAAGAACTGCATGGTATTGGCAAAAAGTCAGACAGGTTGATGAATGGAATTTACTCTAAGTCCCAGAAATAAACCCTTACAACTATGGACACTTGATTTTGAAAAAGAAGCTGAAACCTACAATATAAAAAATAATAATGTATCTTCAACAAATGGTATTTGTCTAACTGGATGTCTGTGTGTAGAAGAATGCAGATAGAGCCATATTTGTCAGTCTTTATAAAACTTATGTCCAAGTGGATCAAATTACCAGTTTTTCTACTGAGCCATATTTAGTTATCACTCATTGTTCTTTCACATTTGGTAACTCCAGCATAAACTCTTTGAGAGTTCTTAAACATCTGTTATTATTAATATGTCTTTTATTACTTTTTTGTATGTGGCTTAGTTTTAATATGACAGATTTCTGTATTTTCAAGTGATTTTAAATTCTCATCTAGATAGTCCTCAGTGTCATATCAGAACTTTGTTGTGATGGTTGCTTTGTCTGTTCATCATACTTTTTCTTGACTTCTGGCATACTTTGCCATGTTTTTCTTAAACAGAAATGACATAGAGCAATAAAATCTTTGATAAGTAGAACTTCTGTATAATGATTTATAATTAAAATGGTTAAGAGTTAGGCAGATTTAACATTTTATTTAACATTATATGTCCGATGCTTTAAGTTCTTCTAATCTGTCTCTCCCTCTCCTGTCGATTTGGGGATTCTCAAAGTACTCTTGAGCAAAGAGTTTTCATTTTATATATGTTTCAATTACAATCAACCATTGCTCTTCTATAATCTATTAATCTTACAGTAAATCACTGGGAAGAAGCATTCTGTGTCACATTATTGTGAAAAGTCTCCACTGGGTCTGTTCATATGGACTATAGACTCTGAAGTGCTTCCTACCTTAACTGTTGCTTCCTTGGTTGAGATACCCAACAAAGGCAATGGGAGAACTGTTCTTTACAATAAAGCATAAGACATATCTGGTGTCTCCATGGTGAATGTCCCTTTATTATGCACAATGATCTTGGGCTGCACTGGGATGTCTTCTTTATCCCTTCTGGAGCCATGATGAATCCATCTTAACCAGGATTACCTTATAATGTTCTTAAGAGAAGGACTCATGAAAATTTGGGTACCACATTAGACTATAGCCCTCAGGAGTTTGTCCCATATCCCAGTCCAATATCAGATACTAGAACTGAATCATTTAACTGTTCTAACATGCTTTGTGGCTCTGCAGTCTCTCCCTCAGTTAAGTAAAACTTAGCTGTGACAAATCTTCCTTGATTTTTAGACAGCCACTTCTTTAATAAATTCAGTTTTCCGCCAGAAAAAAATATGAAGAACTTCATCTTGTCCAGCCTTTTCTTCCTGTAAGGATGGTGTGTTCCAAGGCTTTGTAAGTTAGAGCTAAAACAGAGTTCCTCAAGTCTATTTTGACTGGCTGCTTAATTTTACATAGAATATTTTGAAAGAGTCGATGAAGAAAATAATCTATTTTGACTTCGCTAAGCTACTAAAAATTTTAAGTGATACATACTAGATGTGAGTATCTGCTTATTTTTGTGCATGTCTGTGTGTGCACGCAGATGTGTATGTATATGTCTGTCTGTCCATGTGTGTATGTATGTGTTTGTGTGTATATTGCCAGTGCCATGGTACAGGTATAAAAGTTAGAGGACAAGTTGTGGGAACTAGTTCTCTTCTACTATGGAAATCGCAGGGATTAAACTCAGGTCATCAGATTTGATGGCAGCTATCATCTCCTGAACTATTTCAGGTACCCAACATAATGATTTTGAAAGGATAAATAATAGAAATATTAAGAAAAAAACATGTGAATTTCTTTCATCATCAGTTGAAAGAAATATTAGTTATTTTTCCTGTTGCTGTGATAAAATACCCAGAAAAAAAAAAGCAGCTTAAGGAGGGGAGTATTCATTTTGGCTCACAGTTTACAGGTACAATCTGTCATGATAGAACATCATTGGCCATCTTACCCTGGGTCCTCTTTCTTCTTTACGTTCTTTAGGTGTACAAATTTTAGTATGTTTATCCTATCTTTTAGATCTAGTATCCACTTATAAGTGAATATATACTGTGCATGTCTTTCTGCTTCTGGGATACCTCACTCAGAATGTTATTTTCTAGATGCCACCATTTGCCTACAAATTTCATGATATCATTGTTTTTAATTGCTGAGTAGTATTCCATTGTTTAAATGTACCACAATTTCTGTATCCATTCCTCAACTGAGGGACATTTGGGTTGTTTCCAGGTTCTGGCTATTACGAATAAAGCTGCTACAAACATGGTTGAGCAAATATCCTTATTGTGTATTTGAGCATATTTTGGATATATGCCTAGGAGTGGTATAGCTGGATCTTGAGGAACCACTCTTCCTAGCTGTCTGAGAAAGCTAGGATTGATTTCCAAAGTGGTTATATAAGTTTGCATTCCCATCAGCAATGGAGGAGAATTCCCCTTTTTCCACAACCTCTCCAGCATGTGTTGTCACTTGAGTTTTTGATCTTAGCCATTCTGATGGGTGTAAGGTGAAATCTCAGGGTCATTTTGATTTGCATTTCCCTAATGGTTAATGACGTTGAGCATTTCTTTTGGTGTTTCTCTGCCATTCTATATTCCTCTACAGAGAATTCTCTGTTTATCTCTGTATCCCATTTTTCAATTGGATTCCTTGATTTGTTGCTTTCTAACTTCTTTAGTTCTTTATATACACAAGAAAGAGGACCCAGGGTAAGATGATCAATCCTCACTTAGCAGGACAAATGGGATGGACATTGGAAGGAGGAGTAAACAAGAAACAGGACAGCAGCCTACCACAGTGGGCCTCTGAAAGACTCTACCTAGCAGTGAATCACAGCAGATGCTGAGACTCATAACCAAACCTTGGGCAAAGTGCAGGGAATCATATAAAAGAAAGGGGAGTTAGTAACACCTGGAGAGGACAAGAGCTCCACAAGGACCAAATTTATTTGGGCACAAGGGTCTTTTCTGAGAGTGATTCTCCAACCAAGATATAACCTAGAAGCCCTGCTCAGATGTAGCCCATGGCAGCTCAGTATCCGAGTGGATTCCTTAGTAAGGGGAATAGACACTGTCTCTGAATTCAGTGGCTGGCTCTTTGACCTCCTCCCCCCGAGGGAGGAGCAGCTTTGCTAGGCAACAGAGGAGGACATTGCAGCCAGTCCTAATGAGACCTGATAAGCTAGTGTCAGATGGAAGGGGAGGAGGACCTCCCTTATCAGTGGACTTAGAAAGGGGCAGGGAGGAGATGAGGGAGGGAGTGTGGGATTGGGAGGGAAAGAGGGAAGGGGCTACAGCTGGGATACAAAGTAAATAAACTATAATCAATATAAAAATAAAATTTAAATTAAAAAATAAATAAAAATAACAAACCTTAAAAATATATACTGTGGCCAGAAGTTCTAATAAGAAAAATAATTAATAGCTGGAGCATTGGCCAGAAAAACACAGAAATGACAAACTGAGTATAAATCCAACATTTTTAATAGCATTAACTTTACTAAGAATGTACCATCATTTATAAAAACCCAGTTTATTACAAGTTGAAAATGAGGTCATTAAATCAGAAAATGCCTGTGAAAATAAATTACCACCTGAATACTATATAGTCTTTTCATCATCATCATACTCATCCTCTTTTTGCCTTACTAATGGAAACAACTGAGTGAGTCTTAGCAGCATCTCTGAAAATGAAGGTTATTAACTATTATTAAGAATTAACTGGGGGAGAGAACAGCCAGAGGCATCTGAAAGAGTCCAGAGCAGAAAAAGTAGTAGATTAAAATTTTGAGATTGCTATCTCATGGTGGGAGACCAGAGGTAGACTCCTGACTGGCAGAAACAGAGAGGACTGAGGATCGTGGGGGATAAAAATCAACTAGACATGGTGGCACATGTATTTGGGAAGGCAGAGGCAGGTGGATCTCTGTGAGTTAAAGGCCAGGACAGCAAGTCTGCGCAGAGAAACCCTGTGTCAAAAGAAGGGGTGGGGAGAGAATTTATTGAACTTTGACAAAGGTATTTCCGTATATTATTTTTAAATATTTTTACTAGTTTTTATTTTTTAATACTTTTTATTTTTTATATAAATCACAGGTTATTTACTTTGTATCCCAGCTGTAGCCCTTCCTTTATTCCATCCCAATTCCACCCTCCCTCCCTCATCCTAAGAATTACAGTGTGCTTTGATTATATCCATTCTTTCCCTAACTTCTCCAGCATCTACTTCCAATTCCTTACTTTCCCAGTTTCCTATTCTGCCTTTTGTTCCATTTTAATCCCATAAAGTATACTTTGCATTGCTTAAATATTCTTATTTTGGAGAATAAGAATATTCTGGAACATGATAAACCTACTAAATGCCATACAGTTCCCCAGTACTTATCAAATGTCAATAGCTACTCAGCTCAAGGTGGGACTTTGTCTTCACATCCCATCCTCCAAGATAAGATTTTGTTCCATTTGTACTTATACAGGTCTTTGGAATGCTGGCACAATAGTCCTGAGTTTATATATGCAACTTCCTGCCCTGAAAATGTTTTTTTGGAATTATCTATTCCCGGTTCTTACAATCTTCCAACTTCCTCTTCTACGAAGATTTCTTAGCATCAGCTGAGGGATGTGATATGGATGTCTCATTTATGGCTGAGCATTCCAGTGTCTCTTATTATCTACAGTGTGACACCTTGTTGGTTCCTGGGTTAATTTTATCTGGGTTAATTTATCTACTGCAAAACAAAAACAAAAAAACAAACAAAGAAGCTTATCTAATGAGGGTTGAGAGATGTCTTCTGCTGAATACAGCAATCACTCTTTAGGAATCATGTTGATATTATGTCCCTCTAGTAGCGTAGTCATAGTAGTACTAGTTTCTTCCCTAGAGTCTAAGACCTATCTAGTCACATGTTCTTGGGCTCAATAAGGGTGCAAATGTCGGGTTATGTCCAGTAAAGCAGTCTTAAACCTTACTAGAATATTCATATAACATATATTTCTATAACATTCATATCACCTTTTATATCTAGACAGGACAGTCATTATAGTAGATCATAGTGGAGTAGCAGCTGGGTAAGACTCATGATTTTTATTTTTCCCCTCCAGTAGCATGCACAGTACTAACCAATAATATGAACGCTAACTAGTAGAAATGAAGCATTCTCGTCAGTATATAGTAGATAGCTTTATGTTTTTTGACTCAAGTATGTGGTGCCTTCATCAATAGTCTTACAATCAAAACCCAGAGAGTAACCAAGAGCAATGACAATGGCTTTTAATGCTTGGGACTCTATGAAACACCACTGGTCATGAATTCAAACTGTGGTAAACACTTCTTTGTTATTGATCATTTTATGTACTAACATGTGGTGTCTAGTTGAAGTATTATCTTTCTGTAATGACATAAAGCCATTTAAATGCTTCATACACGTACCTGTATATATTTTAGCAGTCATCTATAGTAGTAGGATTCCATATGGGTTTTTTGAAAGGCCTTCCTATTAGTGATGGAAGATAGAGTACATTGATAAATATGAAAAGGATGTGAAGGGAATAACGCAACAGAAAAAAAAAATACTCAAGTCAAGAAGCTTAAAAAGAAGATGATACCTGATAATCTATGGACAAAGTGGTGAGGGTTTAGGAGGAGTTTGGAAAATACTGCTGAATGATGTGTGTAGTATCATTCTGGTGAAAAGTTTAGGCCAGTGGAGCTGTCCAATATTTACATAAGGAAACCTTCAGGAACTTTATCAATCAACAATAACATGGCAACATTATTTTCTTGTTTTTCTTTTTTACATACCAAATCTTGTTTTCTTTTTAGTAAGATGTTTTATTATTATTTTAAAGAAATACAGGTTGATTCTGTTACCCTTGTCTATTGTCTCAGTCCTATTTTTCTAAGTAAGAAAACAAACTCACACAAATTAAGAAACTAAATTATAAACTATTAATGAGGTGCTAACCAATTAAGAATACATTTTCAATCCTGTTAGTTTAACTAGGGGGAGATCACAATGTCTATACTTCAGGCCCACAGTGCTAGAAGCTGGGCTAGACAGCCATAGCTAATGACATCTGTGGGAAATTCAGGAAATTTAGTATACTTTATGTTTTCAGTGTGTTTGTGTGTGTGTGTGTGTGTGTGTGTGTGTGTGTGTGTGTGTGTGCGTGTGTGTGTGTGTGTGTGCGTGTGTGAATGTAGACAGAAAAAGGTCATGGTCCTTTTGGAGAGTTCAGGAAAATATTTTTCTACCTGCCTTCTGGAAAACTGAGAATCAAACTCAGTTTCAGATTTGTTTACAACTGTCTCTACCAGCTGAGCCACTCACAGCCAAAAATCACCTTTTTTTGTTTGTTTTTGTCTGACTTAGGTTCTCAGAAGATGACGGAAAAATTTTAGAATTGACATAAAGTATTTACTAGCAAACCATGTTTCTAATATTTAGAAATATAAAGATGTTCTTTAGATTTGCTTTAGTTTTCCTTAAGGCACAAATACACACAAACAAAAATGACTATTTTATTTTTAATGAAAATATCTTTAATTATACTTTGATTTAGTATTTTCATATAGAAGAGAAAAATAGCATAAAGATTAAGATTGAATGTGACTCAGTGTTCTAAAGAAGCTGCTCCATGATGTGGGAATGTTCACACCTTAAATGCATGAGCTTATTTACATTATTGTGATAAATCTAGATAAATTACTGATCAAAATGAATTTAAAAGGAAACAAAAATTCCTGTGTCGTATCTTCTACTTCTGCTGTCCGTTGACTTGTACTCCATTCGGGGTTTCTCTGTCATGGTAAAAGCAACCACTTTGATTGCACAATGCTGGAAGTGTTTATTACACTAATCACTTCTTGTGATTAAGCAATGCTGTTTCAGAAAGTTACCTGAGTACTGTGATGATTCCATAACTGCTGGTATTTAGAAAATTCAGGAGCTAAAAATAGAGGTACACAAAATATAAACTGAAGGGAAAGCGCACTTCTGACAGAGTAGCAATGATTTTAATTTTGGCATATGGGATGCCAAAAAAATCACAAAGTAATTATGAATATCACAGAAGTTATAAAAACACCCTTTTTTATTGTTTAAAAGCAAGAGACATTCTCTTGTCACTGCAAAATTATATCCCTTTATGAAAACTCAGAAAATGAACTCTGTTTAAAATAAAAGTTGTTTTGAAGTCATAGTAAAGAGGTGGGTGGATATTAAATGATTAAAGGATTAATGGTAAGAGATAATTACTTTAATTCTTTAACTTCTAAAAAATTTAATTCTACTTATGTATTTATTTGTTACAAGATATTTCCTTTGTGTCCCCACTGCAGCACCCTCCCTCACCCTCCCTATTCTTCCCTTATACTCTTTCTCTAGTCCCCTGATAGGGGAGGACCTCCTCCTCTTCTATCTCACCATAGCCTATCAAATCTCATCAAGGCTGGCTGCCTCATCTTCCTCTGTGGCCTGACAAGACTGAGCCCCCAGAGGGAGGTGATCAAAGAGCCAGCCACCGAGTTCATGTCAGAGCTAGCCCCTGTACACCTTACTAAGGAACTCACTTGGGAACTGAGCAACCAATTGGCTTCCTTTAAATATGGGGTCTAGGTTTTCACCATGCATGGTCCTTAGTTGGAGTATCAGTCTCACAGCCCCTCCTGGGTCCAGGTATTTTTGGCTCTGTTGTTCTCCTTGTGGAGTCCCTGTCCCCTCTAGTTCTTTCTATCTCCCTCTTCTTCTATAAGGATTCTGGCACTCTAACCAAAATTTGGCTATGAGTCTCAGTATCTCCTTTGATACCCTGTTATGTAGAGTCTTTCAGAGGTTCTCTGTGGAAGACTCCTGTCCTATTCCTTGTTTTCTCCTACTTATATGTCCATCTTGTTTGCCCTTCTGAATGAGGATTAAGCATTTTCTCTAGGGTCCTCCTTGTTGTTTAGCTTCTTTAGGACTATAGATTTTAGTATGTTTATCCTATATAATATGTCTAGTATCCACTTATAAGTGAGTACATATCATATGTGTCTTGCTGCTCCTGGGTTACCTCAAATAGGGTGTTCTTCTTTTGTTCCCACCATTTACTCACAAGTTGCATGATTTCCTGGTTTTTAATGGCTGAGTAGCATTCCATTGTGTAAATGTACCACACTTTCTGTATCCATTCCTTTGTTGAGGGACATCTAGGTTGTTCCAGATTCTGGCTATTACAAATAAAGCTGCTATGAACATACTTGAGCAAATGTTCTTATTGAATGGTGGGTCATCTTTTGGGTATATGCCTAGGAGTGGTATTGCTGGATCTTGAGGAAGCACTAGTCCTAATTTTCTGAGAAAGCACCAGATTGATTTCTAAAGTGGTTGTACAAGTTTACATTCCCACCAGCAATGGAGGAGGGTTCCCCTTTCTCCACAACCTCTCCAGCATGCGTCATCCCTTGAGTTTTTTTCCTTATTTTTTTGTTTTTCTTTTTTCATTTTTTATTATTTATATTAATTAGGGTTTATTCATATAGTATCCCAGCTGTACCCCCTCCCTCATTTCCTCCTAATCTCACCTTTTCTTTCTCATCTCCTCCCATACCCCTCTCCAAGTCCATTGATAAGGGAGGTCTCTCTCCCCTTGCATATGACCTTAGCTTATCAGGTCTCATCTCATCAGGACTGGCTGCATTGTCCTCCTCTGCGGCCTGGCCAGGCTGTTCATCCTTCAGGGGGAGGTGATCAAAGAGCCAGCCACTGAGTTCCTGTCAGAGATAGTCCCTGTTCCTCTTACTAGGGAAATCCCTTGAGTGTTTGTTGTTGTTCTTTAATATCTTTTTAAATTTAATTTTATTTTTTTATTATTAGTTACATTTTATTAACGCTGTATCTCAGGTGTATCCTGCTCCCTTATTCCCTCCCAATCCCACCCTCCCTCCCTCATCTCCTCCCTGCCCCTTTCCAAGTCCATTGATTGGGGAGGACCTCTTCTCCTTTCATCTGACCCTGTTTTATCAGGTATCTTCAGGACTGACTGCAAAGTCCTCCTCTGTGGCCTTGCAAGACTGCTCCTCCCTTGGGGGGAGGAGGGGAAGTCAAAGAACCTGCCATTGATCTTAGCCATTCTGATAGTTGTGAGCTGAAATATCAGGGTTGTTTTGATTTGAGCATTTCTTTGTTTCTCTGACATTAGATATTCCTCTGTTGAGAATTCTGTTTAGCTCTGAACTCCATTTTTTAATTAGATTAGTTGGTTTGTTGGTGTTTAACTTCTTCGGTTCTTTATATATTCTGATTATATACCAGATACCAGGTTGGCAAAGATCTTTTCCCAGTTGGTAGCCTGTGTAAAAGAATTTATTGAATTTTATTTTGTGTGTATTAGTGTGAAGGTGTCAGTTCCCTTGGAATTGGTATTATAGACAGCTGTGAACTGTCATGAACCCTGGTCCTTTGGAAGAGAAGACAATGCTCTTAACCACTGAGCCATCTATCCAGCCCTTATTATTAATTTCTACAAGAGGTAAGTGTCTTGGTTAGGTTTACTGTTGTTTTAATGAAATAACATGACCAAAAGCAACTTGGGGAAGCAAAGGTTTATTTGATCTAAACTTCCACACCATAGTTCATTATTAAATAAAATCAAGACAGCTCAAACAGAGCAAGAACCTGGAGGCAGGAGATAATGCAGAGGCCACATAGGAATAGTGTTTACTGGCATTATCTCATTGCCTTTCTCAGCCTGCTTTCTTATTAAACCCAGGATCACTAGCCCACCTATGACTCAACTCATTATGATCTTGGTTCTCCCAAATCAATCACTAACTAATAAAATATGTATAGATTTTACTGAAGCTTAATCTTATGGAAGCCTCCCTCAATTGAGATTCCCTCTTCTCTCATGACTATAGCTTCTGTCAAATTGACATAAAACTAAAAGGCACAGCTGGGTAGTTTCAAATTCTATAGTGAAGACTTTCTTTGTGGTTTTATTATTACTTTTTTGATTGATTGTTTGATTGATTGATTCTTTTCCTTTTAGTTATCTATTTTCTTTTTTCTGTTTTTAGTTTGTTGAAAATAGGTATTTGTAATACAATATATTCTGATTATGGTTTTCCCTACACAACTATTCCAAGATCTTCCTCCCTCCTCTCTGAATACATGACCTTTCTATGTAGCTGCCATAGTACAATAAAATACTATGCAAACTGCCAATAGTGGGAAGTGACTGAACAGTTTTACCCACTTATAATACTATAAAATACAGTGATCACCTTGGCAAAGTAAGCTGTCTAACTAGTCTAAGGTTGATTCAAGAGGAAATAAATCATGACTAATACTGAAAATCTAGTCAGCTTCCAAGAATTGGTAAGATCATGGACCTTAGAAAAGGAACTACTAATTTTTGGGGACTACATGTTTCCTTACTATGTTTACAAATTTAAATCCTTATATCTATAGACAAGGGCAGGTACCTCTCTTCATCAAAGAAGCCTCTCTTTATGGCAACTGGAGACATCCCAGAAAATCACAAGTGAAGATAATGCAAATATCAATAAACCATTGATTTCCCAGAACCAGTGGAGGAATCTATTTCATAGTTCCTACACCTGTGGTGCAGGTACCGTGATGGAATGGGGTAGGAAGATTTTAAAATCCAGAGCATCAGGATGCTTACCATGAAACACTCTTTCTTAGAGATGGCTGCTTTAAACAAGACCTAGCAATGGTGATATCAATGAACACATTAAGATGGAAGGGAGGAAATTTCATGGAGTCCCACTCCTTAATAAAGAAACATAGCCAGCTATGACTTCTGGGAGAAGAATAATTAGCTTTTCCAGGAAGAAGTCCACTTGTTAGTTCTGGTGCATCGTGTGTGTGTGTGTGTGTGTGTGTGTGTGTGTGTGTGTGTGTGTGTGTGTGTGTGTGT
>NW_026596166.1:16983775-17013281 GCF_907164565.1 Psammomys obesus | reverse complement strand
TGTGTGTGTGTGTGTGTGTGTGTGTGTGTGTGTGTGTGTGTGTGTGTAAGAGAGAGAGAGCCAGGGAGAGACAGAGACAAATACAGACAGACAGACATGAGAGAAGTGAGGAATGCTGTTCCTGGGAGATGCTGAGGGGAGAATAGGGAAGGGGAGATTGATGCAATTTGATTTCAATTAAAATCATACTTAAACAAAATATAACAATGTAAAACAAGGAGCCTATTCTGTGTTGGCCAACTATTTCTGAGCACATTTCTGGGATAGGAAATAGTTGATGTACAAAACGTTACTCCACTGCAGGAAATTAATTTTCTCTCTCCCAGAAGTTTGTAAAAGCTTGTTGGTTAGGGGGTTAGAATCTGTGACCACTTCACATTTGTGTGCATTTTTGAACATTTAAACTAATTTATGAATTAAAAAGTCACTGTAGCCCATAATAACATATAACATGTAAACTCTACATTATTGGTTTTACCTTTAATTTTCAAAGTAAACACTAGAGGGTCAATATAATGCATTGTGGCTTTTACCATGATGATTATAAATTTTATTGATTAATCTCTTTCATGAGTCATGCTTGATTTGATATAAAACCTGCAGAGATTCTTACCAAGACAGGCTGAAATTCCACGTATATCCATTCCATTGCCTTTGGCTCTTGTAAAATTTGTTTCTTCCTAATTTAGACCTTATTACAGCTTCAACTTGATTTTTAAGAATGATCTCTTGTGGCTTTTAGACAGAAAGAATATTAAGTATTCATTGTTTCAAAACTACACTAAAAGTGCTGTGTGTATGTGTGTGTAATGTGTTTGAGTGTAGATACAGTGAGTGAGTGTATGTGGATGCCAGAGTATAACATTTAAGGTCTCACTGTCCATTTTTTAAGACAATGACTTTGCTATGCATGCTGGACCCTGAACTTCTTGGCATTCCCTGTGTGCAACTCCCAGCTAAATGTGGAGACCTCAGAGTTACAGCCCTCGCTACTACGTGTTGCCTTGTGTGGGCTATAGGGATAAAAATTTGGGTCATCACATATGTGTGGCAAGTGCTTTACCTAGTGAGCTGTCTCTGCAGCCCTCAAATATTAATTTGTAAATTAAATATTTAATGCTTATTGAATGCCTAAATGCCTAACTAAAAGGTAATCCGTGTTATATGATGATTCTGGAACAAGATGTTATTATTTCCCTGATCTTAATATATACAGTTGGTCATCAATAGCCTCTCTTTGCTAATGGGATTTGGGCAACTAGCTAATTTTAATTTCATACTGCTATGGTAGTAATACATCAGCTTGTTTTGTAGGTTTAAATGTCTGTAACATTCACATATATAAACAGAAGCCATCTTTTATATCTTATCTGAGTACTGCCTCCTCATTTTATGTAATACTGAGAAATTCAACCAGTTCTGCCTTTTTTTCTCATATTCTTTGCTTGTTTACTGTGTTATATCAGTCTACATAATGGAATATATATATATATATATATATATATATATATATAGTGAATGAATACATACGTATACAATGTCTCAAATTTTGAGTAGAGTTCATAATTTTAAATATATATGTACTTTAATAATATTTTCATGATATATGAATAGTTTATTATGAGTAACTGCAGTATTTACAGGTAATTATTTATTTAGATATAATTTACTCAATACTCTTGGGTCAAGTATCGATAGACTGAGTAAACTGTGGAAAATTAACAGTCATTGATAGTAGAGCAAGAAATCACAAGAGATGAGGTAGTGATGCCATCAACACAATTTTTCTGGAGCTCGCCATAGCTACATAGGACAGCCAATGACAAGCAAGAATGACTTTAGAATCTTATAACTGTAAAGGAAGGGTACAATTAGACAAGGTATAAGCAATTTTTAAACATTTAGCATTCATTCAACAAATATGTAACTTACAAGTTGCTTCATCTTGTTTCTTTCTACATATTTTAGTTTTTTTGAAGACCTGCTCAAAACTCTAACTATAACATATTTCAAACATGTAGGAAATTAGTTAAATGGGCAGAGTTTGACCAGTCTTTTCAGACCATATAAAAATTCTCATTTCTAGATTTGAATATCTGTCAATAGTCTCATTCTAAGCAAAGGATGTGTTTGGAAAAACAATTTGATATTCAAAAGAGCCACACGTAATTAATCATAACACCTGATGCCTGCTGTGAGCTTAAAGAAGCTACACATGATTTATTATATGATGAATACTAGTATAATAGTGCTCAGGTGATAGGTTATTCATTGTGAGTGTAGGAAATTAAAAAAATGTCTCAACACAAATTATTTTCTTCACATTTTGAAAATACTTTTCTCCATAACTGAAGCCAACACCCCTATATGAGGAGATATTAATAAGTAACACAGAAAGTTTCCCCAAAGAAATCTATATGCTGTGGGGTTTGAAACTATAAACTCCATGTTCCTAAGCAAACTAGCTGGGATTTGTATGTAATAGCTTTTTGTAACTGCTTAGGGTATTATTATGCTTCTAATTACAAGTTAAAGATTCCTGACACTCATCAATTCACATAAGAAATTAACAAAGGTGTAGTTGTATGCATTCTCTAAAGATAGCTGTAGAAAATGCTGAAGCAAAAAGCATGAAACTTCTGTGCAATTAACAGTACAGTGATCTCGGCTCAGGAAAATTTAAAGTCAATAGCTGAGAACCACTTGAATGGACAGTGATTGATTTTTCTTTCTCTGGCCTATGAAGGGATGATTGATCTAAGGTTTATTTTGTGCTAGCCTTTTCTCTATTGCAGACCTAATGAGGCAGAAGGAGTAAAATGAAAATGGAAACAATAGACAGAGATTGTGTCTACATGGGGCCAACAACATAGTGATGGAATAAGAAATTAGTACAGCTTGTGTTTGGTGTTAAATATCTGTATTCTAAGAAAAGACACACTTCTCTTAAAATACCTATTTAATTTTATTACATGGGTATGAGTGTTTTTCCTACATATATGTAAGTGCATAAGGGGTATACAGTGACCATGGAGACCAGAAGAGGTTGGCAGGTCATCTGGAATTCCAGATGATTATAGGCAACCATGTGCTAGAAACTGAACCTGGTTCCTCTGTAAGAGCAACAAGTCCTCTTAACTGTTGAAGCCAACTCTCTACCACCGAGAAAAGATTTTAACACAAAAAATTTATAATACAATGTAGTTTGATTATGAATGCTTCCTCAGTTCCATCCAGATTCTCCCTACCACCCTTCCCATTGAATTATTATTCTTATTATTATTTACAATTTATTCACCTTGTACCACAGTTGTAGCCCCCTCCTTCATCTCCTCCTGGTCCCACCCTCTCTCCACCTTCCTCCCCTATCCTTCTCCCCTAGGGACTCCATTCTTTCCCTCCTCCCCTACTGCATAACCTAACCTTTCTGGACTGCCTGGATCCTGTTTCTCTGTGATCTAGTTAGGCCACCTAGCCAAGGGGAGGTGAACAAAGAACTAACCACTGACCATCAGAGATGGTCCCCTGCTCCCTTTACTAGGGAACCTACATGGGAATTGAGGGTCTAGGTCCTCTATGTGCCTGCTATTGGATTGATGCATCAGTCTCTGCAGTTCCTCACTGGGCCCATCTTTTTTGGCTTTGTTGGCCTCTTGTCCCCTCTCTGTCCTTCTATATCCCCCTTCTTCCATGAGACTTCCTTAGTTCTGTCCAAAGTTTGGCTGTGAGTCCCAGCAGGGTGAGAGACAGTCTGTAGACTGTCGTTTTGTTCTGTTGACATGTCCTTTGCTTTACAGAAGCTTCCCCACTTTTACCTTTCATGAGGTCTCATTTATTGATTGATATTATTAGAGCCTGAGATCTTTGTTTTCTATTCAAGAAGTTATCTTCTGTGCCAATGAGTTCAAGCCTCTTCCCCACTTTTTCTCCTAACAGATTTATTGTGTCTGGTTTTATGTTGAGGTCTTTGATCCACTTGGACTTTAACTTTGTGCAGGATGATAAATATGGATCTATTTGCATTTTTCTATTTGTAGACATCCAGTTAGACTAGCAACATTCGTTGAAGATGCTGTCTTTTTTCCATTGTATGGTTTTGGCTTCTTTATAAAAAATCAGGTGTCTTTAGGTGTGTGGGTTTATTTCTGGATATTCCATTAAATTTCCTTGATCCACCAGTCTTTTACTATGCCAGTACCATGCTGGTTTTTATTACCATTGCTCTTCAGTACAGCTTGACCTCAGGGATGGAAATAATTCCAGAAGTTCTCTTATTGTACATGATTTTTTAGCTATTCTGGGGTTTTTGTTTTTCCATATGAAGTTGAGAATTGTTCTTTCAAGTTCTATAAAGAATTGTGTTGGTATTTTGATGGGGATTGCATTGAATCTGTAGATTGCTTTTTGTAGAGTGGCCATTTTTACTATGTTAACCCTACTGATACATGAGCATGGGAGATCTTTCCATCTTCTGATATCTTCTTCAATTTCTTTCTTCAGAGACTTGAAGTTTTCTCTCATACAAATTTTCACTTGCTTGATTAGAGTTACACCAAGGTATTTTATGTTATTTGTTGCTATGTTAGTCCACTTTCCTCTGCTCCTCCAAAACAAATGAAAAACGAACCCAGACAAGAAAGAAAACATACCAAAACAACAACAGAAATCATTAGACAAACAACAGCCATGGCAATAACAACAACAAACCCAAGATCTTACAAGCAAAACAAATATGGAAAACCAAACAAAACAACTAAGACTTAGGCAACACAAACAAATCAATAATAGAACAAAAAGTCAAGAAAATACTGTTGAATTCATTTTTATGTTATACAACAACTTTTGGGTATGGTTGATTTGTCCAGGTATACTTTATTGAAGAAAACCATTTTTTTTCACTTTGCTGTGGCTATCATTTGTAGATATGCTCTTGTTCTGGATTAGGCCCCAATATCCATTCCCTCCTCTCAGTGCTTAGATTGTATCAGGCTTGAAAAGATACAGATCCTGAGCATGCTGCCCAGCCTTTGTATGTTGACATGTGCAACAGCTTGTGCCTGACAGACGTTGTGTCCATAGAGTCATCCATCTCCTCTGGCCCTTACAATCTTTCCTTCTCTTCTTCATAAACCTTTTAGCCTTCGGGGTAGAGGTTTTAAAATTACTTCTCATTTAAGCATGCATTCATTTTAATAATTTAATTTCATTTATTAGTTTCACCATTAATTTAATGCTCCAAAGTCTCTTAGTCTCTTCACATTGTTCAGTTTTGAGTCTCTGTGTTCATTCTTATCTACTGCTAATGCGGATTAAGGTTCTAATTTATGATATTCCATTATGTCACTAGAAACTGTTCTATTGTTGTGTTCATTAGCAGGATAGTAGTAACAGAATTCACTTTCAGCCAGAACCTATATTCTAGTCCCCTTTAGCAGTGTTTGGTATGGGTTCCATCTCATGGAGTAGGCCTTAAATTCAAATTTTTAAAAAATAAGTGGTTGGGTAATCCCAAAACATTTGTTATTGTTGCACTATTATATCTTAACAGGCAAATTGCAATTGTAGGTGACAGGGTCTGTAGTTGGGTGATACTGATGATTGTCTTTCTCTTCCAGCAAAATGTAGAGTACTTCTCAGCACTATGAATATAGTTCAGTAGGAGGGAAGTTTCTAGTTAAGCTCCAGCTCTGCTTCTTTATGTTCAATGACATAAGTAAGTACTATATTTGGCAATAGGGCCTGACCATGATGTTGAAAATAGACTCTGATGTTTATGGCTGGACATAAACATCTGGGTGGGGGACAGAGGTTGGATTCATGGTGGCCATATTGACAATATCTTAACAAGAAATAACTAGTTGCTGGCACTGGAGGTCTGTTTTTGTTTTTGTTGTTGTTGTTGTTGTTGTTTGTTTTATTTTTCTGTGGCTTAAAATGTCTATTCTGGCGAAATGCCTTCCCTATTATTTGGTGACTCCATTTAGATTTACTTCAAATATGTACTCAGATATAGCACATAGACTCAGTCTCCAAGTGGGTTCCCAAGTAAGGGGAGCAGGGGCAGTCTCTGAAAAAAACTCATTGGTAGGCTCTTATCACTTCCCCATGGGAGATGCAGCATTGCCAGGCCACAAAGGAAGACAATGCAACCAGTCCTGATGAGACCTGGTAGGCTAGGATCAGATGGAAGAGGAGGAGAATCCCCTCATCAGTGGACTAGGGGAGGGGCATAAGCAAAAAAAAAAAAAAAAGGGACAGAGGGTGGGATTGGGAGGAGGTGAGAGAAGGGGCCACAGCAGGGATACAAAATGAATAAATTGTAATAACTGATAAAATAAAAAAATAATGAAATTGTCCTGTGATAATAAAAAATTCTTAAAAAGGAAACTTTTTATAGTAGTAGGCTTCCATATTTACTAAAATCAAGACCAAGGCAAGAATATCTGCTCTCTCCATACTTATTCAATATAATACTCAAAGACTTAGCTAGAGAAGTAAAACAACTAGAAAAAAATCAAGGAGATGCAAATAAAGGTATAAGTTAAAATATCTTTATTTACAGCTAGTATGATTGTTTACATAAAAGACCCTAAAACTCTACCAGAAAATGTCTACAACTTATAAACCCATTCAACAATGTAGCAGGATACAAAACTAACACAAATATTATTAGTCTTCTTATGTACAAATGATAGACTGAGAAAGAAGTCAGAGAAAGAACACTCTTTACAATAGCCTCCAGAAAAAGACATACATAAACCCAATTTTGTTTTTTAATTTATCTATCTTTAATTTCATCAGTTTTTATTTACTAAAACAGGCAGATACTAAGTACCTCTGTGAACTTAAAAATTTGCAAATAGTTACAAGAAATATTTCATTTAATATATTTTATAAATATTGTTTGTATTGAACATTCTGTTGTCAGAATATTTTGAAAACATACACTTGGGTGTGTACCATATATGTTTTTAAAAATAAAGCCTGTAAAAAGATAATCATTAAAATGATGATTGAAAACAATGAAATAAAGAATATTTGGTAAATAGGCTAAAGACTTTCCTGAACACATATAGTCTCCTCACATCCTCAGATGGTGTCTTGTGATTTGTGCCCAGATGTATTCATAGGCTAAGAAGTGTATTTTATGTATATTTGAAGATATACATAAAGAGTATGTATCAGAGATATTTCTTAAAAGAAGAGAAATATTAACTGTAGCTTGTCACATAAAGAAGGGGAGTGAAGTGTCATTTCATGATATAAACTGCTTTATTAGTACATTAAGTATTTGCCATGTTAGCAAATCAATTTTTGCTCAGCCTTCAGAATCATGTGTACATAGCATTCTCTTAAAGTAGGTTTATAAAACCTTTCAGACAGTATCTTCATGTTCCTGCTGCTTTATATACTCATAACACTGTCAAATGTTTCCTGAAACTGAACACAGCAGTGAAGGTAAACCCATGTATAATTATTTCTTTCACTTATATGCTCAGTAAACAAAGACAGGAACTCTTTCTCTTAGTTAAATTTGTATTTCGAGAATCTACACAATGCCTGTCACTTAATAAACACCAAATTGAAACTGTTAAATTAGTGAGTGAATTAATCTGCCAGGTACAATTTTCAGCACTTACGTTAAGCAGTCAAATACGAAGAGGTTCCTCTTGGGAAGAGCAAGTGTTGAAGAGTAACATGTAAATGAAGTCTAGCCAGGTGTAAGAAAGCGTAAGTCTAAGGAGAGAACTGCCAATTTTCATTTTTGAGGGGTAAGGTGAACCTCCATGAGAAAAGCAAAGAGCAGGTTTTATTTGATAAATGGACAATCTATACAGGATTGGATAAATTTGCAACTCTGGAAAAGGATACAGAGGAGGCTCTAGGAACTCAAGAGTGTAGAAAAGTGACCAGACCTTTGGACCACAGTAATTCTCTGCCAATAGCTTAGCCTGTTCTGGAAAGAGCATGGTGCCAGCTGTAAATTTGCCTCAGATCTGAAACACAAAACAAGTTTATTGCCATAATGTAGCTACAGTCCTCAGATCTGCATAGTGGGGTCTTGACATTTTAAGTAGACAGTAAAGGATAGTCATGCTACAATCCATACACTTAAAGAAGCTAGGTAACAAGGAAGGCTCAAGGGGAGACTCAGGAATCTCACTGAAAAGAGAAAATAGAACAAACATAGTGGGTGGACAGGGAGAGGGGTCTATTTGGGGAGGGTGGGGTAGAAACAGGAGGGAACAGGTGCAGGAAGGATGGAGGAAAAGAGCACTGGAAAAGACAACTGTAATTGGGGGCTGGGGTGTGGACATCTTTGAGATGAGCTAGAAACGTAAAAAATGGAACCTCCCAGGAATCTATGAGGATGACTCTAGGTAAGACTCCTAGCAAGGGGGATATGGAGCTAGAATCAGCCATTTCCCATAACCAGTCAAGACTTAAGTAGAGGAATTAGGATACCAACCCAGCCACAGAACTTTCTACCTACAATTTGTTTTGCCTAGAACATGTGCTGGAGTAAAGATGGCACAAAAAGTATGGGAGTGGCCAACTAATGACTGTTGCAGCTTGAAACCCTTTCCATGAGAGGAAGCCCACCCCTGACACTGCCCGGATGGCCAGGAACCAGAAACTGGACAATCCAGAGATCTAAGAGAGACCCAAACATGACTGGGAAAAAAAAGTCAATGAACGGTAATGATACTCTATTATATTGAAATGTATAAGAGAGGCTTCAATTAGAATCTGATGGAAACAGACACAGAGACCCACACACAAACATTAGGCAGAACATAGACACTTCTGCAGAAGGGAAGGAAGGACTGTAGGAACCAGGTGGGGCAAGGATTCCACAAGAAAACCCACAGAATCAATTAATCTGGGCTCGCAGAGACTAAACCACCAACTAGGGAACCTGCATGGGAATGACCTAGGTCCTCTGCACATATACTACAGTTGTATAGCTTTGTTTTCTTCTGGGACTCTTAATGTGGGAGCAAGGACTGCCTCTGAATGTTGCCTGCCTTGGGACCCCTTTTCTCCTATTTGGCTGCCTAGTTCAGCCTTGATAGAAGAGCAGGTCCCCATTCTTACTGCAACTTAATATGTCATGACTGGTTGATATTCATGGGAAGCCTGCACTCTGCCCTTTTCTGAAGAGAAAGGGAGAAGGAGTAGATGGGAGGGTGGGGGAGGGGCTGAGAGGAGAAGAGGGAGAAGAAACTGTGGTTGGGATGTAAAATAAAATGAAGGAAGGAAAGAAGGAAGGAAGGAAGGAGGGAGGGAGGGAGGGAGGGAGGGAGGGAGGGAGGGAGGGAGGGAGGGAGGGAGGGATGGAGGGAGGGAGGGAGGGAGGCACAAAGAAACGAAGGAACAAAGGAACAAAAGGAAGGGAGTCTTTGTACTAAGCCCGAAAGGCATCTCCAATGACTATCTCTGTTTCATACCATAGGGCAAGACATAGCTGAGTGTTACTGCATAGATGGGTGCTCCCTGTTGTTAATTATTTTGTCGCCTCAGGTCTGCTTACTGACTTTTATGAGAAAACTATCATGTATCCCAAGTAATGATACATAATGTTGCCTCCAATATTATCCCTTATGGTTAATAAAAGGCCTACATACATGGCCTACACACCATTTGCTCAACCATGTTTGTAGCAGCTTTATTTGTAATAGCCAGAAGCTGGAAACAGCCCAGATGCTCCTCAACTGAAGAATGGATGCAAAAACTGTGGTACATCTATACAATGGAAAATAAGGAAATCATGAAATTTTCAGGTAAATGGTGGGACCTGGAAAGGATCATCCTGAGTGAGTTGTCCCAAAAGCAAAAAGACACAAATGGTATATACTCACTCATATAAACATACAACATAGAATAAACCCATTAAAATCTGTACATTTAAACAAACTAAGCAAAAGAGAGGACCCTAACTAAAATGTTCAATCCCCATCCTGAAAGGCAAAGAGGATGGACATCAGAAGAAAAAGAAAACAGGAAACAACCTTGAAACCTGCCACAGAGGGCCTCTGAAAGCCTCTGCAGTATAGACTGTCAAAGCAGATGCTGAGCCTGATGGCCAACTGATGGGCAGAGTGAGTGGAATTTTCTGTAAGAAGTGGGAAATAGCAAGAGCTGGAGGGGACAGGAACTCCACACAGATGTAGCCCATGGCAGTTCAGTGTCCAAGTGGGTTCCATAGTAATGGGAAGAGGGACTGCCTCTGACATAATCTGATTGGCCTGCTCTTTGATCACCTCCCCCTGAGTGGGGAACAGCCTTACCAGGCCACAGAAGATGACAATGCAGCCACTTCTGATGAGAACTGATAGAGTAAGATCTGAAAGAAGGAGAGGAGGACCTCCCCTATCAGTGGACTTAAGGAGGGGCATGTATTTAGAAAGGTGATCGAGGGTTGGATCGGGAGGGGAGGAGGGAGGGGCTTATGGGTGGGATACA
This sequence comes from Psammomys obesus, assembly GCF_907164565.1. Lineage (NCBI taxonomy): Eukaryota > Metazoa > Chordata > Mammalia > Rodentia > Muridae > Psammomys > Psammomys obesus. The sequence goes on along the minus strand of NW_026596166.1, from coordinate 17,002,814 downwards.
AAATGAATAAAGTGTAATTAATAAAAGTTAAATAAAAAATTTTAAAAAAAGATTTAAGGACATAAATAAAATGAAGCTCACTGCAACTTTCTACTCCAAATGTAAATCTGTCTGATTATCACAGTCGAATTTCAATCATCTCTTAAAATCTACTTCTTGCTGTGATTACACAGCACTGTGTCTCAAGGCAGTGCCACAAGTCAAATAAATACTGATCACTGAATGGGACTGGGAGAATGAGAGGAGTCCCAGAAACTCTCTCTTAAAGGAAGTCTATGCTAATAGTGAAATACTCAACCAAGAATGAAAGTAAATCAACACACCACACTTGAACTTGAAAACTTATGAAAATGGCAGTAATTAATGTTGTGTTATCTTGTTAACAAACCAATGGACCAATGGATTAATGAGATTATTTCATGCAGGTGAGCATATGTGAACTAAATACTTCCCATAAGGCATTTTATTAACTGGTTGAGAATTTTTATCAACTCTCCCCGCCCCCCCCCCAAAAATAAACCCTCTGTACTCCTGTATGCTTTCACGATTAATGTCCTCAGACTTACTGATGTAACCATATTAAACCCAAACTTCACTTATTCTGAGTAGCATTCCTCCTGAAAAGGAAATTAATCATCTCTGTATCATAAGCATTTATAGATATATAGATCTGGATATAAATATGAAAATATAGATGCATACAAATGCTTAAAATCATCAGGGAATTACTATTGTATTTACTGGATTCAGCAACACTTTGAGAAACTATCATTAATGAATATTTTAAATTATTTTGGATGAATTATCACCTATCATTTAGTCATGCTAAGATGTACAAAACGACATGAGTAGAAGTATGGAGGGGGAGGAAGGGGAATAAATAAGAATACAGGTTCCTTTCAAAGAACTCTGGAAACATCTTTCCCCTCACTTCACTATCTAAATCTAATAATCTCTGAAACAAAAGGAAAATATACCTTTTCTGAAAATAATTTTTCTTCTTTAATATTTCTTACGTGTCATATATATACTAAGCCAATATGGATTAAACTATATACTCTGAAAAAGTAAAATTATTTATATGTATTATATTTTCCTAATATTATTAGTATAGAACAAAAGAATAATCAGCATATAAATGTTTCATAATATGATAATAAAATATTATCTTCTTTATTGGAGATTTCCAAACATGAGCACTGTAAAAAAAAAAAATTCTAATGCAGACATCACTGATTTAAAAGGTGTTTTGCTAGAATAATGTTTTTAAATTTGGAGAGCAATAACCATTCATCAACCCAGCATCACATATATGTCATTTTCTTAAATATAAAATGTAAACTGTGAAATTATCAACATGTATTTACTTGAAGAAAAATGAGAAAATACAAAAAAAAATGAGTAACCGTTTTTGCCATAAATAATTTTCAAAATATATCCTTTCATAGAGTATAAACTGAAAAATTTTCAGGATCAAATGCACATAAAAGATACCTGATAAGCTAGGGTCATATGAAAGGGGAGGAGGTCCTCCCCAATCAGTGGACTTGGAAAGGGGCAGGGAGGAGATGAGGGAGGGAGGGTGAGAATGGGAGGAAATGAGGGAGAGGGATACAGAGTTAATAAAATGTAACTAATAATAAGATTTTTTAAAATATTAATTTGTTATTTATATGTTAAAAGAAGGAAAATTAATACCCTGGAAATGACCATATTGCCAAAGGGGACATACTGTAATTATAATAACCACCAGAATTTCAATGATATTCTTCACAAAAAAAAGGAAAAAATTCTAAGATGCATATTGAAACATAAAGCCCCCAGACAGTCTAAGAAATCCTGAATAACAACAAAACAAAACAAACTATAAGAACACTAAAACCACTGGAGGAATTACCCCACCTGGTTTTAACTTAACTAAAGAACTACAGGGTAATAAGGAAAAAATAGCATGATTCTAAAACAAAAGACAGAGAAGGAGATTAATGGTAAATGAGAGAAAACCCACATCTAAACCCAAGCAGACACAGACAAGTGATTTTCTACACACATTGAAAAAAAAAAAATCCATACTGTGAGTCTAACTAACTCTTACTGTGAGCCTGACACCTGGGGTCACCTTGGAAGTGAATCTCCAGTGAGACTGCTCAGATCAGAGTGCCTGTGAGCATGTTTGTGGGGAACTGCCTTGATTGTACCAGCTCAACAGTGCCATCTCTAGGCAGATGTTCCTGAACTCTCTAAGACAGGTAGCTGACTATAAACAAAGCTACAGCCTGCTAGCAACTAGCTTCCTCCGTGATTCTGGCTGTACTTTTTGACTATGTGAAATGAGTTGCATGGTCAGAAACAGTGCTGTACAAAATGAGAAATGGGACTACCTTGAATTCCTGCCTTGACTTCAAGGAGTGATGGAATGTGGCCTGAAAGTATAAGCTATATGATGCTGTTCATCCTCTGAGTTGTTTTTGGTCAAAGTGCTTTTATTACAGCAACAGAAAGAAGCTTAGAGCAGTATATGTGGGAGAAAAGCTATCCTCTTCAACAAATAATGCTGGGAAAACTGAATACCCACATAAATAGAAAAAAAACTAGATCTTTATCATACTCCCTGCATGAAAAATCAATTTCAAAAAAAGATCAAAGAGTTTAATGTAAAGTTGGAAGCTCTGAATTTATTAGAGGAAAAATCATGAAAGAACTTCAGGATACAGGCATATACACATATACACAGACTCTGAAAAGACTTCCAGCAGCTCTGGAAACCATGCTAAGAATTGACAAGTGAAGTTATGTGCAATTAAAAAGCGTCTTTTCAGCACTGGGAGTGAAATCATAACCTATACAGTAGGAGAAAATTTTTCAACTAGCTACACACCCAAAAGAAAATTAACTTCTAGAATAGAGAGTAAAAACAAACAACAAAAAACAGTACCCTAGACAAGCCCCTGTGCTCAGATATATTTGGTCCTTGTGGAGCTCCTGTCATCTCCAGGTGTTACTAACTCCCCCTTCTTTTATATGGATTCTCCGCACTCTGCCCAAGGTTTGGTTATGACTCTCAACATCTACTTTGATACACTGCTAGGTAGTGTCTTTCAGAGGTCCTCTATTGTAGGCTCCTGTCCTACATTTCATTTTCTCCTACTTCCAATGTACATCCCATTTGTTTTTCTAAGTAAGGATTGAACATCTTACCCTGGGTCCTCCTTCTTGTTTAGCTTCTTTAGGTGCACAGATTTTAGTATGTTTATCCTATCTTGTAGGTCTAGTATATCCACTTATAATGAGTGTATACCATGTGTGTCTTTCTGCTTCTGGGATACCTCACTCAGGATAATCTTTTCTAGGTCCCACCATTTGCCTGCAAATTTCATGATTTCCTTGTTTTTAATTGCTGAGTAGTATTCTATTGTGCAAAAGTACCACAATTTCTGTATCCATTCCTCCATTGATGGACATCGGGGTTGTTTCCAGGTTCTGGCTATTACGAATAAAGCTGCTATGAACATGGTTGAACAAACTTGTCTGAGACTGATTCTCCAACCAAGGACCATGCATGGATATAACTTAGAACCGCGGCTCGGACGTAGCCATGGCAGCTCAGCATCGAGTGGGTTCCCTAGTAAGGGGAACAGAGACTGTCTCTGGCATGAACTCTGTGGCTAGCTCTTTGACCTCACCACCCCCTGTGGGAGGAGCAAACTAGCTAGGCCACACAGGAGGACACTGCAGCCAGTCCTGAAGAGACCTGATATGCTAGGGTCAGATGGAAGGGGGGGAGGACCTACCTTATCAGTGGACTTAGAGAGGGTCAGGGAGGAGATCAGTGAGGGAGGGTGGGATTGGGAGGGAATGCAGGAGGGATCTACAGCTGGGATACAAAGTAAGTAAATTGCTATTAATATAAAAAATAAAAATTTAATAAAAAAAAACAATACCCCAAACCCCAAAATATCCCAGTAACAAATTGGCTAATGAAACAAACAGGTCTCAAAGATGAAGATAATTTGTTTTCATCCTTGTCTGTAAGTGTATATCTAACAGACATATGTTTGGTAAACATATGAAAATGAACATTATTAACCATCAGGGAAACGGAAATTAAAACTGCACTGAATTTATGTCTCACCAAATCAGACCAGTTATATCATTAAGAAAATAAATCACTGATTCAGGAAAATGACAGTTTTAGGTTTGTCCCTACGGTCATTGACAGTTTAGCCACTGGTAGTACTACCAGTGTAGCTAGGTTTACAGTACCAAGAATGAGTTCCTATTTCTTGAGTGTGCTTTAAGTTTAATTAGACAGCTGTTGGCTAACATAAAGGTAATCTGCCACTAACATTCCTTAGGGATCCTGTTGTGCTGGTCACTACATTTCATAGGCTTTGCAACTTGGTAGTTTTACTGATAGTTTTTCTACCTTGGCAGCTTGCATATCAGGATCTTATACTATCATAGCATCAGATACTATGAAAGCTAGTCCAGCTATATCAGTTGCTGAGAGCGGGAGAACCATTTTTCTCCAGGGATGAGCCTCTGATAGGTTATCCAAACACAAGTAGTCAGCCCTAAACACATACATATATGAGCAGCACCAAATGGACTGTTTGTGTCTCCCTGTCCATGTCCCTTTCCCCATTCTCTGACAGTGTTGTGTGTGTGTGTGTGTGTGTGTGTGTGTGTGTGTGTACATGTGTCAGAAATTCCCCAGGACTGAGAGTAAAGACCTCACTTCTTAGCCTTCACAATAGTCTAGATCAAGTGCATTAAGGACTCACAGGAAATGAGGAATGGTTAGGGAAAACTGGAAAGACAAACAAGAGGTACTTGGACATAAATACTAGAATGATATGTGTGACATGATGTAAAGATTTGGGGAAGAAATAGATTTAGGTTTTATAGTCTTATTCCCGCTTTAGATGACAAAATAAGAGATTAGAGTAACAGAAGCCAGGCTTTAGGGAAATGATCATAATTTTTTAATTTCCATTGTCAAAGGTGCAAATGACAGAGGCATTATTAGTAATGTGGTTTTAAGAGGCAAAAAGACAAATATGAAGTTTGGTTCAAAATTAATGTTTGTTTTTCTGCTGTTTCATTGTTGAATGGTGATTTTGTTAGGCATGGAGGGAGGAAAGAGGTAAGAATTAGATGAGAACATGCTTCAAGTGATTTAGCAAGATTCTAAGCCAATTATAAAATGCATATAAGAAAGCCTTTTGACAACAATGGACAATAATAAAATTGGAAGATCAGTAAATTGTTCTTTATGGAATGCTGTGTAATTGATGTAATCTACACTGTATGTGAAAAGTGAGGATACTAAGCTTTAGTTCTCAGCAAACATTTGTAATAATAGACAGTAGTAATAAGTTCAAGTCAGCTTCATGTGCATGGTAGTACTGGAAATTAAAGTAACCAGATATTTGGGAGAAAGTAGTGCTTACATGAAACACCTGCAAATAGATGGATAGATAGATAGATAGATAGATAGATAGATAGATAGATAGATAGATAGATAGATAAAGTCCCTAGAATCACAGCAAGATTCACAGGAAAAAAAAGGATATGACACCTTTTCAGTGTTTAAAAAAAATTCAGTTCTGAAGAGGAAAAAAAAAATCACAGAGAGAAGACTTCATCAGGAGGCCATATTTAATTGTGCTTATCATTTCAGAGAGATGAATAAATATTAGATATTGCATTCACCAAGAAAGAGATAGCAAAGAAGTTTCTTAAGAAAACAAATGTCCTTGATTTAAAAGAATGATAAACTCAAGATCTGAAGTAAATTCTCAAGCAGAGTCCAGATTGAATCAACACTTACTAACAAGGAATGTCTGTGATTTTTCCATTTCACATTCACTTTTGTGTTATTTGTAGCTTTGAAGTAAAGAGCCTATGAAAATTTGTCTTCCTCAATGAAGACCAGTGTTGAAAACACAAGATTTGTATTTTCTGCTTTCCAAATCAAAACAGACTTTACAAGAAAATCTGCCCTAAATATTTTAAATCAGTTTTTTTAATATTAATTACAGTTTATTAACTTTGTATCCCAGCTGTATCCCGTTCCCTCATTCCCTCCCAATCCTACTATCCCTCCTTCATCTCCTCCTTGCCCCTTTCCAAGTCCACTGATAGGGGAGGACCTCCTCACCTTTCATCTGACCCTAGTTTATGAGGTGCCTTCAGGACTGGCTGCAAAGTCCTCCTCTATGGCCTAGCAGGACTGCTCCTCCCTCATCGGGGGGGGGGGGGGGGGTCAAAGAGCCTGCCATTGAGTTCTTGTCAGGAATAGTCCCTGTTCTACTTACTAGGGTACCCACTTGGATACTGAGCTACCATGGGCTACATCTGAGCAGAGGCTCTAGGTTATATTCATATATGGTCCTTGGTTGGAGAAACAGTCTCATATAAGACACCTGTGCCCAGATATATTTGATCCTTGTGGAGCACCTGTCCTTTCCAGGTCATACTAACTCCCCCTTCCTTCATATTGATTCCCTGTACTCTGTTGAAGATTTGGTTATGAGTCTTAGTATCTTCTTTGATACACTGCTAGGTAGAGTCTTTCAGAGGCCCTCTGTTGTAGGCTCCTGTCCTGTTACTTGTTTTCTCCTACATCCAATATCCATTCTATTTGTTTTTCTAAGTGAGGATTGATCATCTTACCCTGGGAGATACAAATCAAAATGACCCTGAGATTTCACCTGACACCCATCAGAATGGCAAAGATCTGAAACTCAAGTGACAACACATGCTGGAGACGTTGTGGAGAAAGGGGAACCCTCCTCCATTGCTGTTGGGAATGCAAACTTGTACAACCACTTTGGAAATCAATCTGGTGCTGTCTCAGGCAATTAGGAATAGTGCTTCCTCAAGATCCAGCTATACCAATCCTGGGCATATATCCGAAAGATATGTTCAACCATACAGCAGGGACATTTGCTCAACTATGTCTGTAGCAGAGTTATTCATAATAGCCAGAACCTGGAAACAACCCAGATGTCCCTCAGTTGAGGAATGTATATGGAAATTGTGGTACTTTTACACAATGGAAAACTACTCAGCAATTAAAAACAAAGAAATCATGAAATTTGCAGGCAAATGGTGGGACCTAGAAAAGATCATCCTGAGTGAGGTATCCCAGAAGCAGAAAGACACACATGGTATATACCCACTTATATAGACCTATAAGATAGGATAAACATACTGAAATCTATATACCTAAAGAAGATAAACAAGAAAGAGGACCCGGGGTAAAATGATCAGTCCTCACAAATATATACTATAAGAGATGCTGAGACTAAAAGCAGGTTTCATACTTTTAATTCTAACTCAAAACTGCAACTATTCTTTCTTTCTGTGTAGAGCCCAGGTCTTTCTGATCTTTATTTTGTAACATCAAGGATTTTCCTCTTTTTCAAGTTTGTTATTAAAAGAAGAGTTATTTTAGAGAGACTCACAAGTACACAAAGAACATGATGATATATATACACTAAAATATTAAAGTAATAATATCTCCTAGGAAAATATATTGGTAGTTTCAGGAAATTTTTATTTGTCAAATATCCATAATTTGTTGGAGAATCATATCAATCTATCCTAATAAAGCTGCTACAAACATGGTTGAACAAATGTCCTTGTTGTGTACTTGCGCCTCTTTTGGGTATATGCCTAGGAGTGGTATGGCTGGATCTTGAGGAAGCGCTATTCCTAGTTGTCTGAGAAAGTGCCAGATTGATTTCCAGAGTGGTTGTACCAGTTTACATTCCCACCAGCAGTGGAGAAGGGTTCCCCTTTCTCCACAACCTCTCCAGCATGTGTTGTCCCTTGAGATTTTCATCTTGGCCATTCTGATGGGTGTAAGGTGAAATCTCAGGGTTGTTTTGATTTGCATTTCCCTAATGGCTAATGAGGTTGAGCATTTCTTTAAGTGCTTCTCTGCCATTCGATATTCCTCTTTCGAGAATTCTCTGTTTAGCTCTGTTCCCCATTTTTTAAGTGGATTACTTGGTTTGTTGCTTTTCAGCTTGTTTAGTTCTTTATATATATTGGATATGAGTCCTCTGTCAGATAGAGGGTTGGTGATGATTCTTTCCCAATCTGTAGGCAGTCACTTTGTTTTGATGACGGTGTCCTTTGCTTTACAGAAGCTTTTCAATTTCATGAGGTCCCATTTATTGATTGTTGCTCTTAGAGCCTGTGCTGTTGGTGTTCTGTTCAGGAAGTTTTCTCCTGTACCAATGAGTTCTAGGGTATTCCCCACTTTTTTTCTAGCCGATTTAATGTGTCTGGTTTTATGTTGAGGTCTTTGATCCACTTGGACTTCAGTTTTGTGCAGGGTGATAAATATGGATCTATTTTCATTTTTCTACATGTAGACATCCAGTTGGACCAGCACCATTTGTTGAAGATGCTATCTTTTTTCCATTGTATGGTTTCGGCATCTTTGTCAAAAATCAGGTGTCCGTAAGTGTGTGGGTTTATTTCTGGGTCTTCTGTTCGATTCCACTGATCCACCATTCTGTTTCTATGCCAGTACCATGCAGTTTTTATAACTGTTGCTCTATAGTACAGCTTGAGATCAGGGATGGAGATACCTCCAGAAGATCTTTTATTGTAGAGGATTGTTTTAGCAATTCTCGGTTCTTAACGAGATTTAAACATCCTCCCCAGGGTCTTCCTTAGTGTTTAGAATCTTTAGGTCTGTAGATGGTTATCCTATACAATATGGCTAATATCCGCTTATGAGTGAATGTATACCATGCCTGTCTTTCTGTTTCTGGGTTCCCTCACTCAGGATGATCTCTTCTAGTTCCATCCATTTCCCTGCAAAATTCATGATTCCTTGTTTTTAATAGCTGAGTAGTACTCCACTGTGTAGATTTCTGTATCCATTCCTCCACTGAGGGACATCTAGGCTGTTTCCAGATTCTGACTACTACAAAAAAAGCTACCATGAACATAGTTGAACAAATGTCCTTATTGAATGGTAGGGCATCTTTTGGAAAGAGAGGAATCCAGATGGAAGTCTACTATGCCCCGCAAAGAAACCAAAAAAGCTAAAGGATCTGAACCTGGGGGTCCTGCAGAGACTAATGCACCAACCTAGGACCATGCAAGGAGGACATCTAGACCCTTTGCTCAGATGTGGCCAATTGGCAGCTCAGTCTCCATGTGGATCACTGAATGAGGGGAGCAGGGGCTGCTTGTATCATGGACTTGTTTGCCTGCTCTTTGATCACTCACTCCTGATGATGCTGCCTTGCTAGGCCATGGAGGAAAAGGATCCAGGCAGTGCTGGTAAGACTTAACAAGCTATGAGCATATGACAATGATGGAGAACTACCCTTTCAGTATACTAGGGGAGGAGGAGAGAGTGGAAGAGAGAAGAGAGTGGAACTGGGGGGAATTGAGGAAGGGGGCTTCAATCAGCTTATATAAAGAAAAAAATGTAAAAAAATAAAATTAAAAAAGGAACAAAGAAAAATTTCTTACATTCATTTAGCATAAAGAATAAAGACAAAATAGGATAAATAAAAAAAAAAAAACAGTGACTAGTGTGAGTGGTGAGAAAATGAGAGTAGTCAAAAGTGATTTTTGAAGGCCTGGGATGAGGAAGCCACCTTTAAATGAAATGTTTAAACATAAACACTATGATTCTAGAGCTAGGCAGTTGCTGTCAGCATTAATGTTTCAGGAAAATCTGTCTTTCATGTCTTGACATTTGGCTGGTTTCAGTAACAAGTCGTTCCTTACCACTATGCTTTTATATTTACCAGTCATAAAACTCATTAATTTCTTTACTACAGACTCTTTCATTTATGTTATTTACATGTGTCTAGAGAAACAGTCATGTATCTACAATTTTTATCTCACTTTTAGGCACAAGCCATCATAAAATAGAAGTAACGATAAAGTGCTCACTGATACCTCATTTACAGACTAACAATGGACACTTATTTTTTATGCTTTCCTTAAAATGGTAATATGAACATTTTTCCTGATTATTAAATGCAGTTAAGAATGTGAAGGTTTCCTGTGAATTGAGAAAATGAAATCCAGTCTACAGGGACACATCTGTGTGTATCACCCTACTTACGCTTTCACTGACGGAGTCAGACAAAACTGTGTTGCAGTAGGCAGATTAAATATGAATTACTCAGAAAAATACAAAACCATAGAACAAATATGACTTTCCCATATCATGATAATTTTAGTATTATAACTTCCAGGCACACATAGAAATTACAAGTTTAACTTGCTGTTAAATTATAGACAGATATTGACGAGTGTAAACTTAAATATTATAAAATTATACAGCATGCTCTAGATTGACCTACTTTTACAGAATGAATTACAATGGATTCATGTGCTTTACAGCAACATTGCTACTAAAACTCTATAGCACATCTTTGATTTTAAAATATCACTCTAGAAACACAGCACATGATGGCTGAAATGATTTTTCTCTCTTTGTTTTAAATATTTTCAATGATAATATTTATTTTAAAGTATTATTCAAACTTAAAAACTCCAAAATGTATACCTCTGTTGTCAAATCATATCAGGAATATTGGATATGATGAAAGCAGTGTACCTTTTGGGTTCTATCCTCCAGTCTCTATTGATGAGGTTCTGTTCTGAGGATCAGACACGAGGCCTCAGAAGACAATTGCTCTCTAGTGGTTAAAAAGAAGTCATGAAAGCAAGCTCCCACTCCATAGTTATTCTCAAAATATTACCCTATCTTTTCCCTAGAGAATCATGGAGAGTATTCAACATATCTTAGCATCTCCTATGTAACTAATAAAGTATTAGCATTGCAATTATCGGGAGCTTATTTTAAGTGCAACAATTTGAAATTTTTTTCCTAAAAAACTGGAGGTCTCACACAAATAAAAAGAATGAACTTCCTCTGGTAGTAAAACCCAGAAAGATATTGAGATCAGGTTTTTCTCTATGAAAATATTGTAGAAAACAGAGAGTCTTATGGAAGAAGGGGGATATAGAAAGACTCAGAAGAGGCAGAAGCCCCATTAGAAGACCAGAAAAGTCAAAAAAGAAAAAAAAAAAACTGGGCTCAGGAGGGACTGCAGAGACTGATGCATCAACCAAAAACATGCATAGAGAGGACCTAGACCACCTGCTCAGATGTAGCCCATTGGCAGCTCAGTCTCCATGTGGGTTCCCTAGTTAGAGGAGAAGAGACAGTCTCTGACATAATCTTGGTTGCCTGCTCCTTGGTCACTTCTTCCTGGTAGGGCCACCTAGCCAGCCCACAGAGGAAGAGAATCTAGACAGTCCTGGTGGGACCTGATACGCTAGGGTCAGACAGTAGGGAAGTTGGACTTCTGCTATCAGTGGACTAGGGGAAAGGAATAGGGAAGGAAGAGGGAGGGAAGACAGGACACAGAGGAAGTGAAGAAAGGTACTACAACTGGAATACAAAGTGAATAAATTGTAAAATAAAAATAATAGTAATAATAATGATGATGATGATGATGATAAAAAGAAAACAAGGTAGAGAGAATCTCAAAACAAAGAACAATGCTTTAACAGGCAGTAAGGAAATCATAGGTTTCATCATTTACTATCACTATTTGATGGAATGATTTTTTAATTTTCATTTTTTATTTAATTACAATTTATTCACTTAGTATCTCAGCTGTAGCCCCCTCTCTCATTCCCTCCCAGTCTTACCCTTCCTCCCCCATCTCCTCCCAAAATGAATTTTTTTTTTCAGTTTTCTTATTCAGAATAAAATTAAACAAACTAAAAGCATTGTAGATTGTGCTCTTTTGACTTCATGGCATTTTCATCATAACTGTTAGGTTAGCAAAACAAAAAAATCAGCTTATTGATTTTGCTAACTCATAGTCTTATCGTGTATCTTTATTTAGGGAATGACTTGATTTTCTTTCTGAAAAAGTGGATGCTGTTTAGTCTCCCATCACATGTGTGAGATACTGAGAATGAGATAAGGTTAATGAATTAAAAAGTTATCAAAATAAAATTACATCCTCTGTGGCCTAGCAGAACTGCTCCTCCCTTGGTGGGTGGGGAGGTCAAAGAGCCTACCATTGAGTTCCTGTGAGAGATAGTCCCTGTTCCCCTTACTATGGGAGACCAAATAGTTATTGAGCTACCACAAGCTTCGTCTGAGTAAAGGTTCTAGGTTATATCCATACATGGTCCTTGGTTGGAGAAACAGTTTCAGAAAAAAACCCTGTGCCCAGATATATTTGGTTCTTGTGGGGTTCCTATCCTTTCCCCGTCATACTAACTCCCCTTCTGCCAAAGGTTTGGTTATGAGTCTTAGTATCTGTTTTGAAATGCTGCTTGGTAGGGTCTTTCAGATGCCTTCTGGGGTAGACTCCTGTCATACGTCCAATGCACATCTCATTTGTCTTTCTAAGTGAGGATTGAGCATCTTACCTCATGTCTGCTTTCTGGTTTATCTTCTTTAGGTGTATAGACTTCATTATGTTTATCATATCTTGTAGGTCTATATAAGCGAGTATATGCCATATTTGTCTTTCTCCTTCTGGGATACTTCACTCAGAATGATCTTTTCTAGATCCCACCATTTGCTTGCCCACCAAAAGAGGAGCCGTCCTGCTAGGCCACAGAGGAGGACTTTGCAGCCAATCCTGAAGATACATGATAAAACAGGGCCAGACAAAAGGGGAGGAGGTCCTCCCCAATCCGTGGACTTGGAAAGGGGCAGGAAGAAGCTGTGGGAGGGAGAGTGGGATTGGGAGGGAATAAGGGAGCGGGATACAGCTGGGATACAGAGTTAATAATATGTAACTAATAATAATAAACAATAAAAAAAAGAAAAAAAAGAAAATTACATCATTTTACCCACGCTGTTGCCATATCTATGTAAGCACAAAGTCTTGTCCAGGTGCCTTACACATTACTTTGAATTAATTGTCTTGATTTTACTCTTCTTTCTCACTGCAGACCAGGTCTTTAATATTTTATATCTGGACAATTCTGCTTCACTTCTCCAATGTGTCTCTTGGTAAACATAAGGTCCTAAAATTAGTGGACCATGCTATCTCAAGTTTCTCGGATCATCCGTAGTTTTTCCTATTTTAACTGCTGAGAACATCTTATCAAAATTCCCATGAGGCCTCAATTGCATTCAAAGAACTAAAGGCAAGTAAGAACTGCTGAGAGCAGTAAAAATAGTCTTCTCCCAGGAAGAATTCATCCACTGGTGGTCCAGTGACAAACATTGAGCCCTGAAAACATACATACAAGTAGCATTATGCAAACCGAGCATGCTGAATTTAGTAATATATATATATATATATTTAGAAAATATATATATATATATTTAGAAAAATATACATATATGCATGTAACAACAATTAATAAAATAAATCAGATTACCTCAAATGTCATGGACAGAGACAAACTGAGAAGTATGTAATGGTGTGGATACTAGTGTGATGATGACTTAACTTAGAATATCTGTCTGTCATCTCCATGATTCAAAGGACCTTGTACCACATTTCTTAAGGCAATGATGGTTATTGAATACAAAATGGATCAGGGAGAATGTACACGAATAAAATAATACCTAAACATTCTTGGAAACTATTACCTAGAGCAAATTTTCTGTCACCGACATTTTCTTACATGCTTGATGGTAAATATGACTGTTCTCACCTGTGTGACAATATGACATAGATTATATATAACTGAGTATAACACATTAAAGGGGTGTTATTATTTCAGGACGCCAGCTTTTCAGTTGTGAGACTACAGATTGAGGAATTTCTTTTTTCATTTGAAGGCAAATGCTCAGCTAAATATTTAGGTCAGTTCTTTTTCAAGTCAAAATTAGTCTTCTCTACAAACCTTGCAACCAAACATTTTCATATTCTGTAAACCTAAATTATCCAAACTAATCCCATCAGAGTTTGCCTCTCTGTTTCTTATCTACAGGCAGGATTAGGCTTGGGCATTTTATACTAAAGATAAAGATTCAAAAATATTATGCAATGGTTACTTAATACACAAATTAACTGGCTTAAGTAATTCATGAATTATTTTTTATATTTATTTATTTATTTTTATTAGTTACAGTTTATTCACTCTGTATCCCAGCTTTATCCCGCTCCCTCAATTTCCTCCCAATCCCACCCTCCCTCCCTCATCTCCACCTTGCCCCTTTCCAAGTCCAGTGATAGGGGAGGACCTCCTCACCTTTCATCTGACCCTGTTTTATCAGGTATCTTCAGGACTGGCTGCAAAGTCCTCCTCTGTGGCCTAGCAGGACTGCTCCTCCCTTGGGGGAGTGGGGAGGTCAAAGAGCCCACCATTTAACTTGAGTAAAATGTTTCTCACATGCACCACTTTTTTTGTCCTGGTATTAAAACATTTTTATATTGATGTAAGGGGTGGCTATGTAATAGTCGGCCTCTAAATTTATAAAGTAGGATATTACTGGATTCATCTCAGGTTTTCAACAGTATTTCAATTGTTTAAACTAGGCAAGAGAAGTCAATAATTACTGTGAACAGCAACTTAACAAATATAGATAAAATAACTTTAATAATAAAACATCACAGTGGGGATCAAAATATTTATATGAATCAATCAATATTTTATTACTGTGGTACATGGGATGTGCATCATAAACCAAACTCACTAAGTTCATTTCTTGCTGCAAAATGTTATATTGATGGTCTCTTTTTCCTGAGGCATCCATAGACATAATTATGACAACATAGAGCATGTTAACTTTTTGTCACTTAATTTTTTGATCTCTCAGTTATTTTTAATATAATTTTGTAATGGTTTTAAGATACTAAATATCCGTTAAAGAAACTACAGATGTAGCAAAATACAAAATCTAAGAAAATAAAATATGCAGTGGCACAGATTTTATGCCTGAAGTTGTCAAGTATTTTCTTTGTTCTATTTTTGTTGCTTCTTTTTTTATTTCTGTAACTCTATATTTGCACAAACAAACTCAATACATTTAGAGAATGCGGTTAAGAAACACCAAAAAAAAAAAAAAAAAAAAAAAAGAAAGAAAGAAAGAAAATATCTCATATCTCAAAATATTCAAAATATCCCAAAAGGAAAGGATTAAAATATTATCTTTGATCACTTTATATAACCATTTTTTTTAACTGCCTTTTTTCTTTGAAGTTCCACTCTGGTCCCTAATGGAACACTATTTGTGGATAGTGCTAGGCAGTTAGAAGTAAAACTGTATGAAAATGTGTCAATGCAGATTTAGGAATAAAAACTCATGTGCATGTGCACTACTCCTGTCAGTTATATTTAGGGTACAGTTTTACAGTTACTCTCAGCTCTGACAGGTGTTTACTAATACTATTTGGAAATCCATTTTGTGTTGTTTTGTTTTGTTTTGTTTTTAAAAAAGGAGTGAAGAAAGAATTGGGAATCCAAACCCTGTCATATTAAAAGATAAAAGTTCCCCAGAAAGCTCTTCAACTTCCTGTGCGAGTTTTTGGAACTCAGTCTCACATGGGGTTAGTAAGTTCAAGTCAGAACAGTGTAGACCATTAACTGGCAGTCAGTGAGAAAAGCAAGCAACTGGATAAGCACGATTGTCAGCACTCGTGGCGGGCAAGTGTCAGCTGTGCCAAAGTGGGCCAAGCACAGATGTAATCAGAAGCATAGAAAATAGCAGGATTCTGCAAGCTTAGAGGATTAGGCACAGGCCAACCAGGCCACTGAGGAATGAGTCTGCAAAGTGTAACACACATAACAAAAGACCTTTGAGCATGTTAATATTCAGGAGACATGAATCAACAAGGCTATTTTCTGCCTCTTGCCCTAGTTTACGTTTCTTATGGCTGTTATTATGTGGGCAGCAATGTTATATATCCAGATGAAAAAGACTAAGCAAAGTGTGAGAGACAGATTTCAATTTCACACCTCTTGACTGAATTCTTTATTTGTTCATTAAATATGCATTTATTAAACACAGTTAACGTCTTTCTTGTACGACAGGGAAATACTCAATATAATAAAAAAGAATATGGAATTTTTCTGATGATTCTTTGAATTTTTAATTACTTAATTAAAAATTTCAAAAACAATTTACATTCTTTCAATCAGATTTTCAAAGATATAGTTCATAGCAGAAAGTATGCTAACTTGGTATTAAAACTTGCACAGTGCTCCTTTTTTTCCTGCTGAGAACTCAGCAAGATCAAACTTCTTATTCTGTTTTGACTAGATGTGTCTAGTTAGCAAGTCCTACAGAATAAAGTGTTAGATGAATTTCTGTGCATCTTTTCAACTTCAAGGCTTTGCAAAGCACTTATGCAATTCATGTACCTTGTAGCCCCTACCCATTAGCCTTGAACATAATACAAAGAGGCCCCTGAATTTACAGTACAATACAATTGAGGCTCATGCAGCCATTTTTACTAAAGTAAATCAAAACCATGGAGAAATTCACTTTACATTTTAAAAACAGCCATATTTAAGCTGTTAAAGAGCTATATAGCTAATTGCTGCTACCTGTTACCATCATAAAATATATCACCATTCTAGAAAGTTCTATTAAGTGGTACTCACAGAGACAAGATTAATCAAAAACATATAAATACTATGGTCCTTGAATCATCTTAAATACAGCCACACACAAATAAATAGTGTTATTTTTTTTAACTTTTATTAATTACACTTTATTCATTTTGTATCCCCCCATAAGTCCCTCCCTCCTCACCTCCCGGTCCCACCCTCCTCCCCTTTCTGAATGCATGCCCCTCCCCAAGTCCACTGATAGGGAAGGTCCTCCTCTCCTTCTTTCTGATCTTAGTTTATCAGTTCTCATCAGAAGTGGCTGCATTGTCAGGGTTGTAGGTTATCTCCAGGGATAGTCCTTGGTTGGAGTATGACTCTCTGGGAAGTTCCCTGTGTTCAAATTTTCTTGTTCTGTTGCTCTCCTTGTGGAGTTCCTGTCCTCTCCAGCTCCCACTATCTCCCACTTCTTACATAAAATTCCATTCACTCTGCCCATCAGTTGGCCATCAGGCTCAGCATCTGCCTTTTTTTAAAACAAACGCCCAAATGCTCAATTTTTACCCGTGAAGATTGGGAGCCAGATGCTTGCAGCGAAAGTACACAGCTGACCTTCCTACTAAGCTCACATGCCAGAAGGAAAAAGCTCCTTCTCGACACTGTTTTAAATCCATTTCATATTGAATGTTCCATATATATGGAGAGAGAGAGACATCATTGTGATGACATAGTTTTTTAATTTAATTTTTATTTTTATTAAACCACTTTATTCACTTTGTATCCCCTCATAAACCCTTCCCTCCTCCCCTCCCAATCCCACCTTCCCTCCCCCTTCTCATGCAGGCCTCTCCCCAAGTCCACTGATAGGGGAGGTCCTCCTCTCCTTCCTTCTGATCCTAGTCTATCAGATCTCATCAGGAGTGGCTGCATTGTCATCTTCTGTGGCCTGGTAAGGCTGCTTCCCCCTCACGGGGAGGTGATCAAAGAGCAGGACAATCAGTTTATCTCAGAGGCAGTCCCTCTTCCCATTACTATGGAGCACACTTGAACACTGAACTGCCATGTGCTACTTCTGTGCAGGGGTTCTAGTTTATCTTCATACACCGTACTTGGTTGGAGTATGAGTCTCAGGAAAAATCCCTGTGCTCAGATTTTCTGGTTCTTTTGCTCTCCTTGTGGAGCTCCTGTCCACTCCAGATCTTACTATTTCCCAGTTTTTTCATAAAATTCCATGAACTCTGCCCAACGGTTGGCCATAAGTCTCAGCATCTGCTTTGAGAGTCTGCAGGACAGAGCCTTTCAAGGCCCTCTGTGGGACTCTCATAACTTGTTTCATGTTTTCTTCTTCTTCTTATGTCCATCCTTTTTGCCTTTCTGGATAGGGATTGAGCATTTTAGCAAGAGTCCTCCCTCTTGGTTAGTTTCTTTAGGAGTACAGATTTCAGTAGGTTTATCCTAACCAACAGCACAGGCTTTAAGAGCAACAATCAATAAATGGGACCTCATGAAACTGAAAAGTTTCTGTAAAGCATAGGACACCATCATCAAAACAAAATGAATGCCTACAGATTGGCAAAGAATCTTCACCAACCCTTTATCTGACAGAGGACTAATATCCAGTATATATAAAGAACTAAAGAAGATGGAAAGCAGCAAACCAAGTAATCCAATTTAAAAATGGGGAACAGAGCTAAACAGAGAACTCTCTGTAGAGGAATATCGAATGGCAGAGAAACACTTAAAGAAATGCTCAACGTCATTAGCCATTAGGGAAATGCAAATCAAAACAAACCTGAGATTTTACTTTACACCCATCAGAATGGCCAAGATGAAAAACTCAAGGGACAACACATGCTGGAGAGGTTGTGGAGAAAAAGGAACCCTCCTCCACTGCTGGTGAGAATGTAAACTTCTACAACCACTCTGGAAATCAATCTGGCGCTTTCTCAGACAACTAGGAATAGTGCTTCCTCAAGATCCAGCCATACCACTCCTAGGCATATATCCAAAAGAGGCTCAACTACACAATAAGGACATTTGCTCAACCATGTTTGTAGCAGCTTTATTTGTAATAGCCAGAATCTTGAAACAGCCCAGATACCCCTCCACTGAAGAATGGATACAGAAATTGTGGTACATCTACACAATTGAATATTACTCAGCAATGAAAAACAAGGAAATCATTAAATTTGCAGGTAAATCATGGGAACTGGAAAGGATCATCCTGACTGAGCTGTCCCAGAAGCAGAAAGACACACAGGGTATTTACTCACTCATATAGAAATATAATATAGGATAAGCCTACTAAATTGTTCCTCCTTTCTACTAGCTGTGGGTCTATCTGGCCTCTAGATTTCACCTAGCTTTCTGTTTTTTTTCCCCAGGTTCATTTTCTATCAACTGTTTACTTGTTCTGCCTCTTGTCACAGGGTTAACTTTATTTAGCTCCTGTTTACAAAAAGCTATTGGATTAAAGGGGTATACTAGAGCTGACTCACACCACAAT